>NC_046166.1:32224565-32262065 GCF_011064425.1 Rattus rattus | reverse complement strand
ACTTTTTTCCCTAATATACTTCTTTTCATTCCCCCACACACATTCTGTTCCCTATCAGTGTTCTCTGTGCCCTATTCTGATTGCTTTTCAAAATGCCCTGCCTTTTCTTATTAGGATGCCCTTTGAGAATGAGAGAGGTTGAAAGCGGAAGATGTTAAAAAGCAAAAGAAAAGAAATGGATTAAAGGACCTTGAGAGCTTGTTTGGAGGTTCTAGCAGGGGAACTCGGCTACTCATATACCCTTGACCAAAAACTGGTCTTCCTTTATTCGGGGAAGGTCATCCTCTTTGCCTGAGCACACAGTTTCAGGAAGGACGCACATGGAACAATGAGGGAGGAAGGAGACATCTGCCTAGCCAGACAAATCAGACAAATCAACCTTGGTGATCAAGGAGGTGATAGATGTTGCAGCAGGAAAGGAAGAGGCTGCCAGGACCTTATAGGGATGAGATTAGCTAAAATGCCCAACAAAGGGGAGGGAGAACCTGTAGAGACCATATCCAGAGATTAGGCAAGGCCCCCGGTTGGAGGATGGGGTCACCCCTCTTTCTCAAAATTTTAACCAAGATTTGCTTCTGTCAAAGGAAATACAGGGAAAAAGAGTGGAGCAGAAACTGAAGGAAAGGCCATCCAGAGACTGCCCCACCTGGGGATCCATCCCATAAACAGCCACCAAACCCGGTCTTGTTGATGCCAAGAAGTACTTGCTGACAGGAGCCTGATATGGATGTCTCCAGAAAGGCTTTGCCAGAACCTTACTCATACAGATGAGGATGCTTGCTACTAACCATCGGACTGAGCACAAAGACCCCAATGAAGGACTTAAAGACTGAAGGAGCTGAAATGTTTTGCAACTCCATAGGAAGAACAATATCCACCAACCAGATCCTCCAGAGTTCCCAGGGACTAAACCACCAACCAAAGAGTACACTTGCAGGGACACTTGGCTCCAGCTATATATATGTAGCAAAGGATGGCATTGCCTGCCATCAATAGGAGGAGAAGCCCTTGGTCCTGTGAAGGCTGGTTTCCCCAGTGTAGAGGTGGGAGTGGGTGAGTGGGAGGGGGAGCATCTTCATAGAAGCGAGATAGAGGGGAATGGGAGAGAGGGCAACCAGGTAAGGATATGAGATTTGAAATGTAAATATGTAAAATATCCAATTTAAAAGAAGGAAATAGATCAAAGATATTTCTGACAACAGAATTTCAAACACATATCGCAGTGAGTATCAAGCTGGGAAACAAAGTCCCTCACAGTAATATTTTAAACAGAGAAGCTTTTCTCACTCCAGTTAATAATGTTGTCCTCTTCCTAATTTCAGAGGCCCAGGCATCTGCATGTTCTCCCAAATGTTTTTGGTGAAATGTAACAACTAAAACCAATGTGTTTGCTCATATGTCTCAGGCTTATTTTTCCTTTCTGCATCTATAGAAAGGTATCTTTTGAACAACTCCTGGTGCTTTTCCTAACGGAGTGCTGGCACTGCTCACGGCCATTGCAAAGAGCAGAGGGGTTAAGAGGGAGCCAGAATGTGAAAGTAAATGCATGGGCAAAGAGAAAAGAATTCCCAACTGCCTTGAGTCACTCCATATGTTCCTGTTGTCTAGCGGCAGCCCTCAGTAGGAGCGCCATATCTTTCAGCCCCCTGTATAAATTTGTTCTGTAAATTAAAATCCTGGCTTGTGATCCTCTGGTATTTAAAAAGGTGAGTGATGGCCTTGGCAGGAGTATGTTTGTGTAGAAATGTGTCATAAAAAGATGATGTCTTGGCCCAAGAAATACAAGGCCCAGGCTTAGTAATTTGTTAAGAAGAAAAAAGAAAGTAACAGAATTAAACACAGCAAACACATCATGAGAGTGAGGTTTTTGCCAAGTGTCACTTTCTTTAGAAAATGTCAGCTTTTACTCTGTATTTTTAAGAAGTATTTTTAGCATTTTCCTTTAAAGAGTTTCCTTGCTAACTTTGGTCGTTTTTGCTCATAAGTTATAACACACAGCAACAATAGTAGGTGCTTTCACTGACCAAAACATTAAAATGCCATCAACTGATTAACTCCCTCCTGCATGTTTAGTGGTTAGCTATGGGTTCACCTCAGTGTAGCATTTGGTTTTGGAAATTATTAGGCATAGATTGGTTAGTCCAGTTAGACTCTAATTTTAAGGCTTGAACATTACAATACTGGTAATTAGAATGTGGATTTTTTTTTTAAACTGTCTTTTCCTGTCTTTTGAGATGCTGGTTTACATCTTGCATGTTAACTAAAATGTTTCTGCCACCCATTCACAGAGCTTTTTGGCAAATCAAGTTTGAGGGAAGTGCCTCCAAAGACAAATATCAAGAACAGATTGACTTCATAAAATACATTTCTTCTCTGAAAACAGTTCCCACCATGTTCTGATATTCTCACATGACGTAGTCCTTTTTCTTTAGAGACAGAAACAAAACTCATTGTAGCTTGTGTTGACCTGCTACCTACCAGGTAAGGTGATATTTAGCTGATGGACTTGACACAGTCTACTGATCTTCCATGTCAGGGGTACCTGTATTGAAGCAGTCATGTGCTGAGAATGCAGATCTTTAAACCTAAGACATTAGGTACTAATGGCAATTTAGAAAATGGTCAGAAGCTTGGAGGTACCTGGGATTGTCTACACAAGTGTCCACAAAGTCTTATCAGTTCTTTTGTGTTTCTAGAAAATTCATAAATTAATAAGGATTTCTCAAGGATGAAAACTTTAGTGACTTCTGTACAGGCAGTAAATAATTACTGCTAAAATGTTGGCTAACTTTCAGTCAGTGTGCTTGAAAGGAATGAATGCAATTCCTTGTGATGGGAAGTCTGCACGCTACGACTGTATGTCATGTTAGTGAACCGGAAAATGAATTGGAAAGCAAACTCATGCAATAAGTGTCTTCCATTCAGAAGTACCTTTGTAGTTCTTGTATTCAGAGTGATGTCTGGAGAAATTCACTTTAGTTCAATTCCACCAAGACTGCTCCCACCTTCAGTCACCATGGAAACAATGTCTTTCATTCCAAGTCATTCTCGACCTGTAATGCTCTACTTGCTGCTACCAGTGAAGTAAAACATTTTTCCTTTTTTCCTTGCATCTCTATTTATGAACTGAAGTATAGTCTACCCAATTTGGTCAAAGTACGTCTCTAATCAATGGCTATCAGTGTCATTCTTTCTACTCTCCCTCACTTTATGATGTAAGCTTTTATAAAGCATGCTTGTTATCAACACTCACTAGATACTTTATCAAAGGGTAAGAATTTAAGATCTTTGAGACCTTAGAAAGGATCAGATGAGAAACCGTATTCCTAGGTCACACAGAAGCCAAGTTGCAAGTGGCGCAGCCTTCTCCATGCCAACAAGAGAATTAATTCTTGATCACTCACTACAATCCTTTCTGCAAGTCCCCCTTACACTGCACAATGTGGAAATGAACTCCTGGTGCCTGCCTGCACTCAGTACTCAAGGATGGTGACGAGGTCAACCATAAACAACATTCTCATCAGCAGTGAAGTCTTAGAGGAGCACAAGACAAATGAAACAACCTTTCCTCCTTGCTATAGAGAGGAACAGACCTGTCCCTCGGTTAAAAAAAGAAACTGTAATGGTTTTGTTTTTCTCTCTCCGGTCCCCCCACCTTTTCTCTTCCACCATCCTCCCTCTCATGTAAAACCAAAATTTAAAGCTTATGAAAGTCTATTTTTAGATCAGCAATTTTAATTGAATTTCACTAGTTAGAATATAATCAGGAATGGTGAGGTTAAAATGCAATCTTTGTAAAATCAAAACACACTATAAAAAGATAAAGTTAATCACCACCACTCCCAAAAAGAAAAGGAAATCCAGACTTGAAGTATATAAGAAGTAAATTTGCTTTAAGCCAAGATATGTATTAGATTCCCCTCTTTTATTTTAATTTCATTTTCATTCACCTAAAATTAGATATTGGGTTTGTTTTTATACAAATGTTTCCAACATGAAACCATAGACAGTTTTTAGTTAAACAGAAGGGGGAAAATATGGCAAAAAATTATAATGCTCACGTTTAAGAACTATATAATGCTAATAAAGAAAGGGTAAGGAAAGTAAAAGTAAAATTATATCTTTTAAAAAGTATTTCTCTCTCATCCTGCAATCTGGGTCATGCTACTTTTATTATCCTGTAATATAATGCTTTCTTTTTTAACTTTGTGACTCATTTTTAAATTTTATCAGAACTCCTTGCTCTGGCAGCAGGCTGTCTACTCCTTTCCAAAGAACGCCTGCAAATCGACCGTGTGCAGTTTTGCATTTCCTTCGAGGCATAGACCAATTCAGGATGTGCTCAGGGTTTCCAGAGCGAGAATCATAGGCTGGGCATTGACCTTGAATCTCCACTGACAAAAATGTCAGGATTTTACTTCTATTTCCCAGCATTCATTTTCTACAGCTCGTTTTTGTCCCATTTGAAATATGAAAATGTTCATCAGTCAAGAGATGAGGAAAGGGGGAATCTAACGTCAGACTAGCGGATAACCGGATGTTACATGCTTAGTACTAACAAGACTGGGAGTGCAAGAGGAAGGACAGTGTGTAGTACCAGGATAGAACTGAGGAACTTTTGTAAAAGGAAATGTGAACTAAATGTCTAAATAAGCCAGAGAAGTAATATGATAACAAAAGAAAAATTCCCATTATAAACATAGGGCCTGCTCTCCCTAATCACTTTTTTTACTGAGACGTAAGGGTTATGAGTAAAACAGACTAATATTTTTTAAAATATTTAAGGTAAAAGTAAAGATAAAATATCATAAGGAAGAGAATCACTGACTTCTTCACTGGGGGCGGGGATAGGGGATAGGAGAGGTGTTCAAAAGTAGTAATGTAGAGAAATCTAAAAACCAAGCTTCCTTCAGCCAGCACAGAGCCTTCAACCCTGAAGGACTAATGTATAGATTTTTCTTTTTCTTAAACCTATGGAGCACACAACTGTCATGTGTTCCCTGGTTACCCAAAGCCCACGGTAGGTTCACAGCACAAGACTCGGCAGCCTGATAGTTTCTCATGATCATTGTTTCTGTTGAGTCACAAGCTTTCGACTGTGGCTTGTCTGTTCAGATTTCATCTAGGTGAGGGCTACTGTGCATGGTCTAACAAGTGGAAGGAGCAGTAGACTGGGGTGGTTGTTCATCTTGGTGAGTTGGAGAAGCACTTCCAAAATGGTTTCTTTATTTAAATAAATTAAATTGAATTTTAAAAAATACATTTCCCTCCTGATCCAATTGATAACGATAAAAAAGAGTAGAATAACCAAGCAGTAAGTAGGCACAGAGAAGCCATAGGAAATCTCAGGAACCTTTGGTCAGTTAGTAAATTGTACTTTCAGTTCACCAAAATGACTTGGGGTAAAGGAACATGCTACATAAGTCTGGTGACCTGAGTGCAAATCCTGTGGCACAGTGGAAGAAAACTAACTCCTAAAAGTTGTCCTCTGACCTCCACATGTGTATTGTGACATGGATGTGTCACTGCTCACATCTAACATCTGTGCACACACACACACACACACACACACACACACACACACACACACACACACACACACACACACACCAGGCTCAGTGGGTCTAGGCCAACCAGGGTTACATAGTGAGATCCTGTCTCAAAATAAATAAATAGCTGTCTCTCCCAATATCATGGTTTATTAAATCTCTGTATTGAAATCTGTGTCTCCAATCAAACTGGTTGAATGTGTAGAAATAGTTTTGTTCGGTGGGAAAGAGTCCAAACCATTAGGGAAAATCAGACTGTTGGTTTACAAAGTTGATGCCTAGCATGTCACACAACTATTCACATAGTAAATGCACAATAAATGCTGACTAGCAAGAAGGGTGAGCCTGGAAACAAAGGAAAACTGAAATGAGAAAATGGAACGCTAAAAATGGCGTAGTTAATTCCAAACTACATGCTTCAAACGGTAGCCCAAGCTACAATTTCCCCATTCCGTTCCCTTATCTGTAACCACTGCCTTTCATCTCCTCGAACATTTCAAAATAGACAGTTTGCAAAGAGTTCCGACTTCTAATAAGCAAGTTAAATGGTTTTCAAAGTCTTCCTGTTTCTATTTTTGCCTGATATGTAGGAAAGTTTGCTTCTGTTCTGTAAGCAGAAAAACATACAACGTATGGACAAGGACCATGTGGTCTTTATGGAGATTCCGAGGTCAAAGCTACAAAAGGAAAAATTAAAAGGCATTTCTTGGCCAAGCATTTACAAGCTGACTCTCAACAATCTGAACTTCAGAAGCCCTGAGAACAAATTCTCTCATCAAAACAGAGGCTAAGACTGAGACTTGATCTCAGATTCTCCTAAATCGACGGGTATTCGGCAAGACATCTCTGTTAAGGCAACCCCACATGGAGGAACAGCAATAAACCCCATCCACATGCCCTGTCGGTCTCCCGAGCACCATAGGTGAGGGACAACATGCATGTGTCAGCAAATTAGGCAGGAAGCAGCCATTGCACCATGAGGATATTGAGGGTGGGATCAGGGTGCCCAGGGCACTGTTAACGACTGAAGGCAGACATTACGGCCTGCCTTAAAACAGAGAAGAAAACAAAGACAAAACACCACTGCACTTCCTCTAACACAATAGTTTCACTACCTAGATTCTAGACTCTAGAAAAATCAAAAAGTATGCTTCCCTCCCTTGGAATTTTAGGTTTGTCTTTTCGTTGGAAAGGGACAAATTACAACCTCCCCTCTTTCCTTGGCAAGCAGCTCCCTGTAAACCAAAACTTCCTCCACTCCTGAGGGAACCTAACATTTGTTCCCTTTCTCCTCCGTTCTTATGCATAACGGAACCATCTCAAAGAATAAGCGTTACGACTCAGGATTGACTTGTGGTTTCTAAAATATGGAAGCTTCTCACGGGACAGTTTTTGATATCAGCTGTTAAATGTGAATGAAAGTGTGCGCTTAAAATCACTTCCTGCTGCATCTTCAGTCCTTGTCTTTCCTATTCCATGTGTGTCCTATTACCAACAGAATGTGTATACGTGATATGTAAAACAGAGATACCCTTTCAGCTTCTGAAAGGCCGCCCTCTGATAAATCAAACTGTAATGAAATAGACTCTTCTTTCCACATTCAGAACCCAATTATTTAATAGAACTTTGAAAAAGGGGGAACTTCTACAATTTTTAAAAAGCAAAATAAAAAAATTAACATAGTCATTAACGTGTAAAAATACTAGCATTTGAGATGAGCGGCTTTGTGCTGCCCCCACGGAAGCTTGCTTTATTTAAGTCAAATGACTCTAAATGTTGATGTGTTTAGAAGGCATTTTTATACAACTTCAAAGAATAATATGTTTATATGACAAAGGAATGTTTTAAATTACTAAACTTGTAGAAATATGTTGAGCAAATCAGTAGTGAAATACATTTCTTCCAAGCATATGTTGCAAACTCAACGAAGAAAAGCTTAAGTGGCTTTTTTTTTGTTTTTTTGTTTTTTTTTAATTTTTGTGATTCCATCCAGAAGACACACGGCAGATAACAGGCACTGATTTCTTTTAATGTGTGCAAAGGCTGAAATATCCTTAAATATTTTTATGCTCCACTATGCTAATACAAGAAATAAATTCAATTTCCATTATTTCAGATATTTATAAGCAGTTTCTTTTACTATGTGTTGCCTTCTTTTATTGAATGAAGTGACATACCAAATAGCACATGGCATTTGTGACTGTTTGCTTTATATAGATGTGATGAACTTAGCGGCTTCTGTCATTTATTTGACCTCCTAAAAGACTCGATGTTTCATGTTCTAAAGTAAATTCACTTTAAATTGTTTATTGATGTTGGAGTTGTTACATGAGCAAACATTTTAGCCGATAACTCAATAAAACAACATGCTTCTTAGGGGTCTGAACCTCTGCTTTGGTTTACAAAGTTTGATTTCAGAATCATAGTTTCGATTTGCAGTGAGAATGGATGACTCAGCCTGGAAGCTCGTTCTGCTCAGTGTAGCTGGGATTGTGGAAGAAGTGACTGGCATTCTTTGTAAAATAGCAGAACCTTCCCTTGTGCATGACTGCAATCCATTCAAGAAACAAGTATAATTCTTATCCACAAGACAAAACCATCATTCCTAAGAAACCAGGTAAGAGCAATAAGAGCAGAATCAAGGACAGAGCAACTAGGGAAAGTGGTAGCTTCATTCCACGTGAGTAGGAAAGAGCAAGAGCAGTTTATTTTCTGTAGTGTATTTCAAGAAATTAAGAATGATTGACTTTCTTCTCCTAGATTTTTAGTTTGAAAATGCCAACAATATAAGCATATTACACAATCTATACCAACACACCTTGGGGGCATCCATTTTTAAATATTTTTTCATTTATCGTCCCCCTCTTTCTGCCTTTCAATCTTTCTCTCCTTCTAAGAGGAGAGGAGAGGGAGGAGAGGAGAGGAGAGGAGAGGAGAGGAGAGGAGAGGAGAGGAGAGGAGAGGAGAGGAGGAGAGAGGAGGAGAGGAGAGGAGAGAGAAGAGAAGAGAAGAGAAGAGAAGAGAAGAGACGTGGAGTGGGGAACCTGTTTTGGGTGACATATTTGAAACTTTTCTGCAGTGAACATAACTCCTTGTCCCCAAGAATAAGAGCAGCTTGCTTCAAAATTATCACACTGTCAAATCCCCCAGAAACTCCTTATTGAATCGCAGTCCTCCCTAAATGACTTTTGGGGTTGTTTTTAAATTCAGCATCCAATCAAGCACTATACAACACACAGACTTATACATTCAAGTGGGTCTTTAGACTTTTTAATCTGCAGTGAGTTTTCACCATGATGAAATGAGAACACATTATTTTGAATATTAGTTTCAAGACCGATCAATTAATACTGGCAGCAAATAATTAGGAAAGTTACTTTTAAGACCTGTTGTTATTTTTATCCAAAAATATATGTTATCATTTCACCAGGAAGTCTCCTTCCAACTCAACTAACTTCAAGTGATGTGGGAGAAAATAAATAAATATTAATCAATCAATTAATTACTTAATTAATTAAGGGCAGCATAATTGAAACTAACTAGTAGCTTAAGGCACATAGATCCCCATTTGTCACATTTAGCACTTTAAACCCATCCCCCAAAACAAACTGGTGGCCAATTTCTTGTGTGTGGCTCAAGGTTAATGTTAATATTATTGAAACAGGATAGGCAGTCAACCATGTAATATTTATTCTCCTTGATTCCTCCTTACTCAAGCATTCTGCCTTTCTTTCTCCATGAAAGGCATTTAGGTAACAATTTGAACACATTCTACAAGAGGTTGGGTAGATTTTTTTTTTTTGGTTCTTTTTTTCGGAGCTGGGGACCGAACCCAGGGCCTTGCGCTTCCTAGGCAAGCGCTCTACCACTGAGCTAAATCTCCAACCCCGGGTAGATACTTTTAACAAGTACTGTTACTCTCCAAATATTTTCCTTCTTCTCGGATATCAGATTTTAAGAAAAGTGTGTTTGTTGAAAGATAATTCACTATTAACACACTGCTTCAAGGAAAATCTTCACATTAGTAGAAATGTAGTGCCAAAGCAGAACAAAACCATCACATTATGATATCTTACAAATTTAATGCCTCACATTTGGATGTGTATGTTAAAGCATACATCTCAACTTTGTATGATAAAACCTTGTGTGATGATTCAGCATTAGCATCTATAAACACACATGTCAATACATATTCATAATGAAATAAACATATTCCAAGTATGCATGTGTACGTATGTATATGTAGACATAAAATACTGAAGTTACTTCTAAATCTTGTGACAGATGATATTTTGTTTCAATTAAATGCAGTTCTTTAAAAGGAAAAGGACAGTCATGCTGAGAGACATATGATGGACACATCGCTTCCTGCTTCTAATTTCTCTATGAAACAAATGAAGTTAATCAGAGATAAGCTATTTCAGTGTAAGGGTAATAGGCAAAGACAAGAGCATATCCAATTTAGGGGGATTTCTATTGCCACCTAGTGTTTAACTTTATAATGGACTGATTTCTGAACATGAAAACAGTCCTACAATATGGAGCATACTCTGTGAATTACAACACTTTTCAATCAAATAATTTCTTAGTTCTTTAAAAAGCAACACACTATTTCTTTATGAACCAGCAGTTATGTGAAGATAATTTTGCCCCATTAATTAATTCATTATTTATTAATTGTATATCCTGATTGCTAGCCCTACCCGCTGGCCCCTCCTCACAGGGTCCCTCTCCTCATCCCCCGTCTCCTATGAGAGGGTAGGGGGCCCCTGGGTATCCCCTCACCCTGGTTCATCAAGTCTTTGCAAGGTTAGGCATATATATATATATATTTTAATCACATAAAAAGAAATTGATGGTAACAGTGCATTCTCCCTCCCCACCGCCCCTTCTCTCTCTCTCTCTCTCTCTCTCTCTCTCTCTCTCTCTCTCTCTCTCTCTCTGTGTGTGTGCGTGTGTATGTGTGCATGCATGCATGTAATTTCTGTATGAGGGGGTGTGTGCAAGTTCATGCGTGTGTATGTGGAAGTCAAGAAACTACATAAATGGTTTCAGGTGGTTTTTACCTCTTTTTTTTTTCCCCCTTTAGAAAAATGTCTGTCACCAGCCTGCAACTCAACAGTAGGCCATGGATCTGCCTCTCTCTGCCTCCCCAACACTTGGAATATAAGCATGTGCCACAGTACCTAGCATTTTATGTTTTATCATAAGTTCTGAGCATCATATTGAGCGCTCTGTGTTTATACAGCATGCACTTTATCCACTGAGACCTATTCATAGCTGCCCAATAGCATTTTATTATCTGAAAGCAGCATTTTGAAAATCCTAAGATTTTCAAATCCCTGAGATAAGAAATTTTAACCTTTATCAAGATTGAACAATGATAAATACTGACTTTTTTTTTCATTTTCTAAATGTATTCCATATCAAAAAAAGATTTAGTTTGGATAACACATTTTATGTACCAAAGGCTTTCTTTGATTGGCAATTAGAACTTAATTTTGGAAATTAAACAATTCGTATACTATTGTGAAAACACTCAGTTTTTTCCCAGCAGCCTAAATGCCTAACAATTTACCTATATGAGAAACCATATTTAACTAGTTCTAGCAGCACCATGAGAAAAACCAAGTGAATGTTTCTGGAAATACAGCTTAACAGGGTGACAGTCTGATTCAACAGATATTTGGATAGTCACTTATATTCCATACCATGAGCATAATGCAGTAATGCAGATTACAAGTCTCTGGGCGATGTAATGGTGTTTTACCAGTCTACAGTATGATGGTCAAAGACAACTTCTTTATAAATAGATGCCAGCAGTTGGCACAGAAATGCCATACTCTAATGTCATCATAAAAGTTGAGTTTTGTTTTAAAGTCAAGTTGAACTATCTCACGCTTCATTTGTCTAATATGAAAAAGCACACAGAGATGATAATCACTTCTCCTCTAAAAAAGAAAACTTCACAATTTGACTTCAGCAAGTCATCAACAATGAGCGACTTATCTGCTTGTGAGGTTCCCCGTCACATTCATGGCTACACCCTTTAATTTTGACTTTTCATAATGTAACAAGTTCTGTGTGATGGAAAGCAGCAAGAGGTACCTGAGTGTGAATAATTTTACATCTTCATAAATGAGGGCAGACTGCCTCTTGACTCTCTTCTGTAAGTTACACCACAAGATTATGAAGCTGTAAAAACATAAAAGCTGTTACTTATTTGTTTGGACTGACTTGAAATTATAAACATCATATATTTTGTTATGTGATCATTTTCCCCATGGAAGGCATGGTGTTAGGCTATGAGCTTCTTAGTTATCAATATTCACTGAAATCATTGAGTCATTGCATGGGTGGCCATGTGACCAAATGCACTCAAAAAGTATGACAATAATGTCAACAGTACAGTTTATACAAGTAAAATATTAATTAAAATCTGGCTGCTTCTTATAAATATAGTAGCAGAAAGAATGCAATAGTGTTACTGAGTGATCAGAGAGGAAGTAAGTGATCCCTGTAATTCTTTCAACAAAACAAGGGAATGAAAGTGTCAGCTAGGCAAGGTGTTGCTTGCCTGTAAACAAAGGCACACTGGAAACAAAGGCAGGAGGACCATGAGTTCAGAACCATCAGGGCTACATAGCAAGTTTGAGGCAAATCTAAAATACGTGCAAACATGGCCCCCATAAAGATATTTTAGAATAATCAAGAAAAAATTATCATTCCTAAAAAACTGTGGTTTTCAGTTTATTTTGGTAATAAATAGCTTTTCCCCAAGCTCATAATTCTTTCACTAGCTACTCCACATAAACTCCATAGTCTCCCACAGCAACCAATTAAAAATGTCACTTGATATTTTCAGCATCTCAAGTCACTTAGAATATATATATATATATATATATATATATATATATACATTCATCAATTCCCTCAAAGTCATAATTTTTAACCTCGAAATTCATAAAAGGGACAAATTGTGTCATCGTTAACTTGGGCCACTCTTAAAAAAATTCTAGAGTGAAGATATAAATGATGGAATTTTATTTTCTTACAGATTTGAATGCTAGAAGCTAAGACTGGGATACCAGCATAGCGGGGTTTGCTGAATGCTATCTTGTAAGTTCTCACTTGGTGGACAGAGAGCATGAAAACTAACATCTCTTGTAAGGCAGTAATTCCATTCATTCTATTGATGAAAAACCCACTCATATTTATTTACTTTCCAAAGGCAACCCCGCCAGTACTATCATATGGGAAGCTAGGGTTTGCAAACTTGTATTGGAAGTATAAATTATTCAGTTCACTACAAGGTACTAGAATAAAAATTTTCAAGCCCAAAATATCACAGATCGGGGTGAGAATGACCAGGGAAATCTGCATTCTTCTTTATAACTCTGCCTAACTTAGTCACAGAAGAAAAACAAGCATAAAGGATATTGGAATGAGTTAGAAAGTTCTGTTTCATTATTGTTTTAAGATTTATTTTTAAATACATATATGGGGGGATGTGTATAGGTAAGGGTAGTTGCCGACAGAGGTCAGAAGATAACATTGGATCCTCCGGTACTGTGGTCACAAGTTATTCACAGCTGTTCTATGTGGGTGCTGGGAAGTGAATGCAGTTTTTCTTCATCATTGAGTCATCTCTCCAAATCTTAATTTTCCTCTATTCTTGAACATTCCATACGTCATATAATGAAACATGTCATATGCACAACTTATTACCCCCAAATCCTCTCAACATGGTCTCCTCCCAATTTCATGTCTTTTTTTATAGTGCATTAACACAGATTAGTAAATTAATAGTCCTAATGAAGTCATCCACTGGAACAAGCAAAATGGATTTGTCAAGAGTCTCTGTTCTGGAAATCGAGTAACTACATCCATCCACTGGAAAACAAGAAAAGCACCTCCTGGATCCCTTCAGTCTAACAGCACAGTGGGGAAGAAGTGGAAAGGAGGAACATGTTTGAAGGGCGGAATTCATATTTACTCTCCAAAGCACCAGGCCTTGTGATACCCACTTTACTCTGGATCCATATTCATGAGATCTTAAAGATAAAAAAAGAAATGCTGAGTGCCCTCTAGCTAGGCCAGTTCTGAATGAAAAGGCATAATGGTCAGGTCTTGAAGCTTGTGTGGAACTAGAACTGCAAAAGAGGAGCAATGTAAGTTAGACTTGGGAAATACCACTAGACTTAGGCCATGGGGTGCATGGGGGTTAAATCCAAAATAATAGACATAAGCCGTATTCCAGAGGCACTAACTGCACCAAATAAATGTAGAGGACTGGTGAGATGAAAGTCGTGTTTTCGGTATGGTAGCTGTTTCTGAGATGAAAGATAACTTTGTATGAGAACTTTTAATCAAACAGGGCAGGGGCTAGCTGAGGAGAGGGGTTTCTAAAACTTAAGAAAGAGCCCCCGAAATGCACTGCCAGAAGAGTAGAACTGCTTCAGGCTCCACTAAAGTCACTAACTACATGGTAAAGATGGGGACTATTTTATCTCTGAGATTTATTCTTTCCATTTGTAAAGAGATAAAAAGGAGCCAAGACCTTTTCAAAACTTACCATTCTTGTTTGGTTTGAGCATTCTACTTCAAAACAACTACATTATGTTCTTGCTGATATTTCTAGCCAGAAATTTAAGTAAATGCTTTTACGTAATGTAACCTTTCATTACTTGATAAACTCCCAATTGGCAAATTCTTTGCAGTACTACCCATTATCAATGTGTAATCTCTCTGCCTTTTATTTTTCTCTAAGGTTTTTGATACTATATAATACAGACAACTTTCTTTTCCATTAGTTTGAGAAAAATATTATGTGTGCAAATATAATCTATTTATTAACTTCAAATTATTTAATGTTATTAATACTTTTGTTAATCTAAATGAGTCTACGATAAGAGCCTAAAGTTCAAAAGACCTGCAAGATAATCCAATTCAATTATAATTATACATTCAGAAATCAAAATCTTCAATTATATCCCAGTCCTGTAAATATAAATAGTAACAAAGTGAAACTCAATCAAAGCTCCTTTTTTTTGCTGATCAGTTGTCTGATCAGACTGTCTCTTCATAACGTGTGTAGTAATTTTTTTTAAAACTCCACTTTTTGGCCTCTGCAGTCACTTCACACACATGATGTTCAAACAAGCATGCAAGCAAAACATTCACGGTCTTAAAATAATAAAAAAATATCTATTTGTAAAATTAATTCATTACATAAAAGTATGAAAATTGGGGTTGGGGATTTAGCTCAGTGGTAGAGTGCTTGCCTAGTAAGCGCAAGGTCTTGGGTTCGGTTCTCAGCTCCGAAAAAAAGAAAAAAGAGAAAAAGAAAAAAAAGTATGAAAATTTAGATTGGGTCTTGGCCCTGCCAAATACACCCATAAGCAAGTAGCTTACATTCCACTAAGTTCAGCTTACTTGTTGGCAAATGGTGTAAACATTTCTTGTAAAGATGCTGGAGGATTAAAAGAGGAAGTGTATGTGTGGGTTTCTAGAAGAATGGCCCCTGTAGGCAATAAATATAAACACTCAGTTGTCAGGTAGTGGAACACTTCAGTAGAGTTAGAAGGATTAAGAGGTATGGCCTTCTTGGTGGAAGAGTTTTACTGGGGTTCAGGTTGGCCCAGTTTCTCTCTCTCTCTCTCTCTCTCTCTCTCTCTCTCTCTCTCTCTCTCTCTCTCTCTCTCTCTCTCTCCCTCTCCCCCCCTTTTGTCCCTCTGCCTAAAGATCAGTATGTAACTCTCAACTACTTCTTTCACATCATGTTTGCCATACCTGCTGCCTTGTTCCCTACCATAAAACAATGGACTAAAATCTGAAACTGTAAGCCAGCCCCAATGAAATGATTTCTTGTATAAGAGTTGCCATAGTCATGGCAACAGAACAGTGACTAAAGCACATAAGTAAGGTGTGTGGTACAGGGTTTGATGCAGTCCACTGGGTTTTCCCTCTTACTTTTCATGCTATTCCTAAGGAGAGTAGGTATACGTTGAATTCTCCAAATGTGAAACATCCAATATTATGATTTACAGAAAATGTATCTCACTGAATAAATTACTTTTCTTGTTCACACTAAGTTGTATTGAAATACTATACATGCTGGTCTTATTAAAATAACTTGCCAAATAAATGAATGAATAAGTAAATAGATAAATGTATGAATGAAACAAGTTGATCACTAGGTCTTAGCTAAGATAGATATTTCTTGGGACTCTGAAAGTCTCCAACCTGTTATCAAACTTAGAAAATTAGACCTCGGATGGACCAAATTCATGGGGTACCACAGCAAATATTTGTGCAGGATTTGTTTGAACATTAATCCCCTTAAGATAAATTGTTCATAGTTTGCATTATATATTGAAATGGTTCTCTGGGTCCCAAAGGAAAAAGATCCCTTACCACAAACTAGGCCCAAGTCTTATAGTGTATGCTGTGTCAGGAAATAGCCCCACAGCAGTATTCCACAATGAAAGCCACGACTTATTTGCCAATGTCAATCCACAACTATTAACTACCTATAAAAATCTCTGGCAGATCAGGCATTCCTTGAGAAATGGCATTTAGATCTTAGGACTTTATTAATATTGTGGGAAGAACTTTCCATGTTGGTAATAAGATTATTTTCCATCTATTTGTGACCCGTTATTTTCATGTTAGTATCAAATGCAGTCTTCCTTTGCTTCTGAGCATCTTCCAGTGTGCTATTTCCCTGCTTTAATTATTTTCTAAATGGTTTTCCTTCCCTAAGAATTTTCTTAATTACTAGAGCTTTTTATAAATGAAATATTATTAATGTGGCAAACGGGCTTATCAGACTTGAGTACAATAGCATACTACTTTACAGAATAAGGCTCTAGACTTAGACACACCTGGGTTTTCACCATGATTTCAGCTCCCCCTCCCCGGTTAAGCTTGACTAAGTCACTGTGATCTGCTGGTGTTCGGTGAATTCCCTAACGTCTCTCAGCATATCTACAGAGTAGAATTAATGAGTGACCTTGGGCAAATGTTAAAAGTATGAATGAGACTAAGAAGTCTGAGGCACGTAGTGGTTAGCTTTGCTGATGGAGAATGAGGCTAGGAATGCTGAGGGTCCTCTGTGAAATGTAAAACTTCTCCAGAAGAGCTTGCATCTCTCTTGCTTTTCAACAAGATCATTTGGGATTTCCTCGGAAAGCAGTGTTTTCATGCTCTCAATCTGAGTAGCTGTGATAAGCCCAATCCTTCTGCCTATTCCAAGAGTACGTTTGAACCAACTTTGTTGTCAGTGTTACAAAGCCTATGTGAGTTATATTCCTGTTGTTTGCTAACAAAAGAACGCATCCTTCCCATTAGCCCAAGATCACTTTCCTTCTTTTCCTGACACCTTTCATCCCAGCATTGCTAATAACCAATCCTGTTATTTAACACTGGTGCCATATTTCATAAAATACATTTTAAGTTGGGGTCTTACCACCAACATGGAACAAGAAAATACATTACCGGTTTTGTAATAGTTAAGTAGTGACTCACAATTCACAAAGCACTTTCACACAAGAAATGTCTGCCTCATCCTGTTCCCCCTTACGTACCAGATTTTCCTTATAACCATCTAACAAGTATTGGAAACAGCTCAAGGGGAATGTGGATAACAGAAGGATGTGGTTATCATGGATTAAAAGCAGAAAAGTAGTTGTTTTGTTTAATAATTTTCGAGTGTTCACTAACCACTGAATTCTTTAGCTTTATTATTCTCATTTACACTTCAAGTTTTTTCTCAAAGTCGCCGTGCATTATCCCATTCTACAGATGTGAGTCAAGGGCAAGAAGGGGCTCACCCCAAATCAGCAGATGACCCAGTCACTCAACCCAGACTATAACAGAGATAGAAACCCAAGTTTGCCTAAGTCCAGAGCCAAATCGTTTATCATTGTGAGAAACAGCTGGCCAGTCTCAGAAAGAAACATTTCTTGCTCATTGAGCTTCCAAAAGCAGCTTTACAAGGGCAGCCATTTCCAAATGCTATGAATGTTATGCGTTCCTACCACAGCATGCTAAACCAATACTGACTCCCATCAAGTAGAGTTTGGGGTGCTAAGAACTGAAAATAAGAAAAAGCATTGCTCTATGACCTCAAGGTTCAACAAGAAGAAAAATGTATCTGTGGCTGGCGCATGTAGACTTTGAGAAACATAATCCTGATCAAATGGATAAAGGCATTAGAGTGAAAAAGGAAATCATTAAACTGAAGTGATGGGAAGTGAAAAGGGTCAGAGGCAGAGGGAAGCAAGGATGAACTGGGACTATCTGAAGCTCCCGTTTCTGTTCACTGCTGGCTGCTGGTACAGATTTGGGAGTCAAAGGTGAACCATGGATTCCACACAGACTATTCAGTCTCACATGTGGAAGTGAAATTCCAAGAAAGAGCATGCAAAAAAATTGCTTTGATAGATTTGCAAAGATATTAGCCAGTCACCCTCACCATAGGGAGAAAAAAGACTTTAGGAACCGCATACCTGGCATGGTCTGCAGGATTCACTCTGTAGATCACAGGGTCTCGCTGGTGGGAGGAAAAGCACAGAAGGCATCATGTGTCTGGCAAGATCTTTGTCACTCTCTCTCAATAAACACTATTCCTTGATCCACAAACAATGCTCTTCTTCTTGTAGTTGTTGTTAACTCCAAAAGCACAAACTTTGTGTATTCAAAAGGTATCGGAAGTGGTCTCCTTTAAACATTGCAAATGTTAGCCAAAGCTCCATCAAAATTGCTCCCTGAAAAGAGCACTCATCAATTCACTCTAAAGGAGATAGTCTATGTCCAATCCATTAAGTTGTCCTGAAGCAGGAAAGTTATCATAATTTATTCTAGGATATTCTAAATTTACTCTGTCGATTGTCGTTGTGTAAACAATGTCTGCTGTGAGCTGCGGCTGGGTGATTGAGTGCTGGGATTGGTGTAGATCTGCAGTTAGCATGAAAAGTTTTGTGGCTGCTCTATCAGCACAAACTCTAGGGATGTCTAATAAGGGGGTCAGTAGTCACAGAAAAAAAAGAGGCTATTTTTCTACACAGTGTTAATGAGCCACTTACTGAAATTATATATATATATACATATATATATATATAATTTTTTCAGAGAAGCAATGTTAACATTAAAAACCATTGAAAAGCAGTTTGTGTGTTCTATTGTACTATTTTCATTTAGAAAAATAACTCACAAATTTGTATAAGTGAGCATTGAAAGCTTGTCTTTAAAATATGTTGGGTAAAAACACACAAGAAAAAAAAGGCAATAGTTACTTTCCTAAAACTATAATAGAAGCTGTCAAAATTAAAAGAACTCATTTACTTTTTAGTTTTCTATATTCCTACTAACAAAAGTAATAGGAATTTATCATTCACTGAGAAGGCTGAGCATTTATTAAAATTAATGATACCTGGTTATTCTGTCCCATCAGCAATTGTTCTACCCCACCCCCAAGCTTTCTCTTGCTTCCCATCAAACCATACGTTCATGGTCGCTATTCTAGTTACTTTTATCCCTCACTTTTGGCCATAGATATGGAATTGATTTTCTCGAGTCAATTTCAAATTTGAACTTTGTTGTATTTCAGAGTAACTGTGTCAAAAATCTTGCTTGAACATTTTTAACTTTGTTACAAGAGTTTCTTGACTTTTTTTGCTACCTGTGGGAACCTTTCCCTGGGATAGGGGGTAGCTTTGTTTTTGTGTTTGTCTTTTACAGAAAGCTATGAACCAGACTAGATGGCCAGCATGCTCAGACTTTTCCTAGTTGACAGTGACAGAAGTCTGGAAGAAAATTTCATAAAACAAAGAGAAAAGTTTACCCATTATCCAGAACACCACTTCCCCAGTCTCATTACCATAGTTAATCAGTTCAGACTTCACTCTGCTGTGGTCCCTAATGCTTGTTCATTTCCTCCTTTCCATAACACAGCTGACTCACTGAATGTGCTTCAAGCTCACCTAATAGGGAGCAATGACTGAGTGATACTGTCACTGCTCTGAATAACAAACATCTAAGTATCTACTTCCAGCTCTATAATATGGATAATAGACATATAAAAATGTTATTTATGAATGACCAGGATAGCACTGTGGGTGAATCTTGAGGACAAGTCTGACAACCTGAGTTTTATCTCAGGAAGAAGAAATCTTATTCCTACAAGTTGTCTTGTGACCCTGACAACAAACATGCTGAGAAACTCACATGCCCATATACGTACAGATACACACATAATTAGAAAGAGAGAGAGAGAGAGAGAGAGAGAGAGAGAGACTGCCCTGCCTTTATACTATCTTCATTAGACATCCTCCCAAACTAATCCAACAACACCAATCCAACACCTACTCCTTTCCATTCAACATTCCATGTAATTATTGCATCCTTTCTCACTTTTCTTTTTCTACCTTCTCTTTCACAGCATCATAGTAACCTAGTTATCTTGAATCCTCTGTAAGCTTTGGCATCGATAAGGACTCGCTGTTCCCCTATATGAATTTATCTTTAACTGTGTTCTTTCCTATCAAATATTTTCTCAGTCTTTGTTCTCTCAGAGTATGGATATATAATGACACGACCCTCTCTCTCTCTCTCTCTCTCTCTCTCTCTCTCTCTCTCTCTGTCTCTCTCTCACACACACACACACACACACACACACACACACACAGACACACACACACATGTTATTACAAAAGCTCTTTGTTTGCTTTTCTCTCCATTCCTCTCCACGGGAGACTACCACTATGAGGGAATGTAATGACTCTTACTGATCTACCTAAAAGCAGAGTAATAGAGTACATGAAGTCACCAGAGATGCTGTGGAAATCTATATTAGGAATTCTTTCAACAAGCCCTGATATCTAGTAATAACAGTTCCAGAAATCTTTCCATACTGTTTACCTAAATAAATCACATTTCTTTGTGTTTCTAAAGATTCTGACAATTATCCTTAGTCTTAAATAAAAAATATTCTTGATTACTTTTAATCTTTCCACATCTTCCAATATAAAAATTATCTGTAAGTTCTTCAGAAAGATAGAAAGGCCTATGGCTTAAAATAATTCTAGTGGATTCACAATTGCACCATTGACAGGCACGGCACTTTTGTTTCATGAATGAATCATTCTGTATGAGTGTGTGTTAATCAGAAACCTTCTTAATTAAATGTCGCAACACTTCTCACTGAAGATTTCACAGATTATTGATCCATTGTTACTTTGTGATATGTTGCTTTATTCAATGCGTGAAATGTGGTGATCAGGGAGGAAGCAAATCAAACATTATTTCTACTCACCCTATTCATATTTAATGTGTGGAATTTTTTAAAAATCAAACACTCTGAGTTAATTCACCTGTTTAAAAATAGTAAGTAATCTAATTATTAATGCTAATAACATTCAGATAGCTAACTATGCCACAAACAACACAAGACCTGTAAATACTTTAAATTCTTAAAAACTAGACAAGCAGTAGAAAAGTTTGTAATAAAATAATCTGATGCTTTCTAGAATTTTTATATATTCTGGCATATATGTGAATATTGCCCACTGTAATTGGCAAGTCCACTACTCAGCCCCCACAGAAAAGAAAAGATTGTTAAAATTTGAAACCATACACTTTACTCATTATATACATGTATAAAAAATGAAGTTAATGAAACTTAAATTAGAAAGATTCAGGCATTAGAATAGTCATCTACTTGGAGAAAGATTTTCCTGCATGGAAGACTTAAGATTGTACTTATTTAGTGGGAATTTTTGTTGGAGAAGGGTAATAGGATAGAGAGGTTTTGTTTTTAATAAATATATTTGTTTCAGTGACATAAATGTATATGTCCTTCAATTTGTAGATCATGGTATTTAAAAGGGAGAATTAATCTTATATATAAAGTCCAAACTGAGAAATGAGAATTTAGTAATTCATCTTGACATAAAAAAAAGCATTCTATGATAGACAAATACTATTGAAAAATCAAAGAATATTGCTTTAAATTAAGGACCAATTGAGAGGTGTAGTCTGGAAATCCAAAAGAATAGACACTTCTTAAAATACATACATATATGAAAATGATCTAAGTGAAATCATCAAATAGAGGGAAGAATGAACTCAAACTGGACATCTCTTATCACTAAATGAGGCTTCCTGTACTAAGGTCACATCTAATTGAGTTGTTGGCCAAAGGGCTCCCTATGGGAATTCCCAAACAACCCACGCTGTTACCAAGACTATAGGTTACAAACTGACAGCATGATCCTATTGCTGAAAAAAACACCTACAGAACTCATTGAACATGAAGGAATCAATCTGATGCCTATCTAGAGCTTTCACCCCTACATGCTAGAATCTTTGGTACAGAAAGGCACTCTGAATGCCACCAAAGGGGAAACAAACACCAGCCCACCTACAAACCCTTACATCTACAATAGTGTCTCTCCAGCAAGATATGCTAGTGCAATGGTGGCACAAGGCTTGTGAGTAGCTAACCAGCATCTAATTAAGGCCCACTCCATGACGCAGAACCCATACCTAATGCGTTTAGGTGACCAAGAACCTGAAACTAAATAGTCTATGGACCTAAGGGAAAACAAAATACTGCTTTCCTACTAAAGGAACATAGCAGTAAAATAACTCCCAATGGCACACTTATATTCATAGACAGTACCTTACTCAGCCATCATCAGAGATGCTTCCTCCTGCTGAAGATGGGAACACATGCAGAGACACACAACCAGAATATGTAAAGATGACAGACATTGAAACACTTAAGCCTTAATAGTATACCTCCATCAAGCTCCTCCCTGCAGAGTTCATGGAACCCTACAGAAAAGGAGGCAGAAAGAACTTAAGAACCAAGGGGATAAAGGACACCAAGGAAGCAACACCTTCTAAAGACAGCAGAGCTGATTCACATATGAACTCACCATCTGAAGCAGCAGGCACAGGGCCATCTGGACAAGATGCCAGCCTAGAGATGAAAGAGAAGTAGACACATGCCCCATCCCTAATACAGAAGCAATCTCCAATTGATAATCACTGAAAATGAAATTTTTGTTTTCTGCAATGAAGTTTTACTGAGGTAACAAACTATTCTTAGGATTAGTCTAAATACCCAGCAGTAGACAGCCAACGTAAAGGAGATTCTGTGTCTCATAGTGTTGTGCTTTTAAAAAATCATTTTATATATATATAAAACATATACAATATAATGTGTGTATATAAATATGTATATATAATTGTTAATATTGTAAATATATTATACATATTCAGATATACTCAAAATAAAGATCAATATAATATATTCTGTATTATATATTATACAGGGCAGAGTTTCTGAAGTGACTTTAAAAGAAATGTTGAGAATAGAAACACTTGGGTCTCTGGACTATGATAGTGATTGCATGTGATATACACATAAATAAATATGTGTCTAAAGTAATTGAATTGAATATTTAAAGGTAGCAGTTTTTCAATGAAAATTTTACCACATGAAAGTTTAATCTAATTATCTGTTTTCAAAATGCCTTGAAACACAGTGCCTTCACAAAATCTTTCTGCAACCAATTTCCCACAATTGAGTTTTCACTGTTTTCCAGAGACATTTCCAACAATATTCCTATCATCCCAAGATCACTGCCATTAAAGATCTGCTGCTGTAGCTTCAACGCAGTCAAGTCCCCAACCCTTGCAGTTAGCATACCCTGATGATTTTGCAGAAGGAGTACATCTGCTATAAAACATCAAAGATCAAGACAGAGAAGCAAGAAGAGGAGAAGGAAGATCGGTGGAATACTATTTTGGGCTCTCTGTATTTTTCCTTTTCCCCCTGCGTCTGTGTTGTCTCTTTGAGAATCCCAGGATGAGATCACTCTTCACATACGTTCCTACTTACTGGTTGGCCTTGGGTGGGTTTATCTGTCTCTAAGTAATTAGCTGGAATGCTATGGTAATATTAAGGGATGTCAGACTTGTCAGTCTGAGCAGCCACGTGGGAGGTCTTAAAGGAACCTCTACAATGTAGGGGTGCTTTTTACTTATTTTTAAAAGGAATTTTTTAAATCCTCTTCAAAAATCAGACAACTTGCAGTCTGACTCCACAGTTTCTCTGGATTTGTCTGGAATGTTACAAAGACATTGTACCCCACAAAAGGTTTTGATTTTTTTCATAACCATCTTAGAATAAGAGGAACACATGGACAAAATGTTGAACTTTGAGACTGGCAAGTTTGGCAACATACACAAATGAAGGTTTGAAGCAAACCTATATCTATATTGTTCATGTTATACTTTTGTGTTTGTGTTTCCTCCTTAGCTCTACGAGTAAGAGGTACTGCTGCTTCTTCAGTGAACAGTTTTGAGTGGGTGGCTTTAAGCCACTTGGTACCAAGGTGGCACTTAACTGTATGTGTTTATTTTATCATCTTTATTAAGTTACATTTTGCTACACAAAGTAACAGAACTTGGACACCCAGCATCTGACCAGAGCCTCAAACATCAAAAGCATCTTTCCCTTAGCAGATTGAAGCACATTTTGCAGTAGTTTTTTCTTCTTTTAACTCTGACTCCAGGTGAGTTTATTGATATATATGTTGATATGTATATATTAACATCCTCCCTTCCTTTTTTTTATCTTTATTAACTTGAGTATTTCTTATTTATATTTCAATTGTTAATCCCCTTCCCGGTTTCTCGGCCAACATCCCCCTAACCCCTCCCCATCCTCCCCCCATTACTGCCCTCCCTCCAACAATCACGTTCAATGGGGGTTCAGTCTTGGCAGGACCAAGGGGTTCCCTTCCACTGGTGCTCTTACTAGGCTATTCATTGCTACCTATGCAGTTGGAGTCCAGGGTCAGTCCATGTACAGTCTTTGGGTAATGGCTTAGTCCCTGGAAGCTCTGGTTATCGGCATTGTTGTTCATATGGGGTCTCAAGCCCCTTCAATCTCTTTCAGTCCTTTCTAAATTCCTTCAACCGGGGTCCCATTCTCAGTTCAGTGGTTTAATGATGGCATTCGCTATGTATTTGCTGTATTCTGGCTATGTCTCTCAGGAGAGATCTACATCCGCTTCCTGTCGGCCTGCACTTCTTTGCTTTATCCGTCTTATCTAATTGGGTGGCTGTATATGTATGGGCCACATGTGGGGCAGGCTCTGAATGGGTGTTCCTTCTGCCTCTGTTCTAAACTTTGCCTCCCACCCCAAGCTCTCCATATATCCCTCTTTGCTCTTAGGAAATGAAGTTTTTAGGAAGTGAAGGAAACAAAGTGCTTGAGTAAAAACACATATAAACTTGAAAATTTTATATATATATATATATGTATATGTATATATATTCACACACATATATATTCCTAAATGTAACCTGCTCTATCATGGGGTTTTGATCCAACAATATATGACTTCTCTAGGTATCATTCCTCTCTGAGTTTGAAAAAAAAGAACCTTTAAATTTACCTAGTGTGTTTGTACATTCATTCTTTTGTTTGTTTGTTTGTTTGTTTATTTTGATGTGCTTTCTTAAACAGATTTTTTTACATGTTTCAAGGTAGCCTTAATCTTCTTCTCCGGTCTCAGCATCCCACTTGCGAGGACTACAGACATGTGTCACCATGCCTGAAATTCCTTAAGTAATTAATTGTAAGTTTTTAATTTGTTGAGATAGGGTCTCTCTGTGTCCCCAGCTATCCTAGAGCTCCATGTAGATAGGTTGGCCTCCCAAGTGCTGAGATTAAAAGCCTATGTCACCATGTCTCATCGTTTTTTAACTTTTTTTAAGATTGTCATGACTGAAATGTATACTTTTTATTTTATTTTAAAGGCAGGATAGAATATGAACCCTTGACTGGCCTAGAGCTTAGGAGACGCCTTTTGCCTCTCTCATAAGTGCTGGGATGAGGACATATGCTACCACAGACAACCTCCTAACATTTCTTCTGTATACATTACAGCAAAATTAACTGATATAGAAAATACTGTCTCAAGTGGGTTTTATTTTCAAGTTTATATGTGTGTTTACCCAAGCATTTTGTTTCCTTCATTTCCTAAAAGCTTTTTTGTTTTCTGTCACCTTTAAGGAGATAATCTAATTAAAATAAGTTTAACTTTGGACAAGAAATAGCATGTACATGAGAAATCAATACTGGGGTAACTATTTAGGTATTTTAATTTGATTATATCAAAAATTTTGAAGAGAAAATTCATACTTATATTTCCACACACAATTCTATGATGAAAACTACCTATTCAAGTTGTCCATATAATCAAATCAATGTCGTTATTAAATTCCAGCATTTGATATTTAGTGTATTGTTAACAGTTGACGTGCTGTCCACTATATGGGACATATGGGAGTAGTTGGAGTGAGTAAAGGAAAGGGGGATATAATTATGTATAAAAACTAATCAATAAACTCAGAGTCAGAGTTAGAAGAGTACAAATGCAGCAACTGTACTAATTATTAATAATAACTTAGCTTTCAATGTATGCTAGTATATATGTAAATAAATCTTTCTAAGGAAATATATATCCCTATATTATCAAAATTTAGGATATTGATATCAGTTAAGGGAGAAAAATGTATAAAATGCTATCAGATGTGTCTTATCTTGACAGAAGACCCATTATTTTATTCATTCATGACAACCAAAAGGGGCAGGATCAGGCATGGGGAGAGACAGGAGAGAAGCCCAGAGGGCCAGGAAAATGAATAGAAATATGCAGCAATGTGGGGTTGGGGGATGGTGAGAAACCTCTAGAAAGTTCCAGCCATCAGGGATGTAAGAGGCTTCCAGGACCCGATGGGGATGACCTTAACCAAAATGCCCAACAGTAGGGATATTAAACCTAAAGAGACCACCTCCAGTAGATAGATAGAGACAAAAATGGAATAGAGACTGAAGGAAAGACCATCCAGAGACCAGCCCAACTTGGGATCCATTCCATGTTCAGGCACCAAACCTGAACACTATTATTGATGCTGTGGTGTGCTTGCAGACAGGAGACTAACGTGTTTGTCTTCTGAGGACAGGCAGCTGACTGAGACAGTTGCAGATACTTACAGCTGACCACTGAACTGAGATCAGGAACCCCTATGGAAGAGTTAGGGGAAGGACTGAAGGAGCTGAAGGCGATTGCAACCTCATAGGGAGAACAACAGTATCAACTATCCAGACCACTCAGAGCTCCCAGAGGTTAAGCCACCAGCCAGAGAGCATACATGGGCTAGTCTGTGGCCCACTCTACATATGTAGCAGAGAACTGCCTTGTTTGGCCTCAGTGGGAAAAAATGCACTTAATCCTGTAGAAACTTGATGCCCCAGAGAAGGGGATTCTAGCAGGGTTAGGTGAAAGTAGATGGGTGAGTGGGGAGCACCCTCTCAGAAGCAAAGGGTAGGAGAGATGGAGTGAAAAACTCACGAACGGGGGACAAGGAAGGGAGGCAACATTTGGAATATAAATAGATGAAATAATAAACTTAAATTAAATTAAAAAAAAAACCTTGGGGATGGAGAGATGTTTCAGGGCTTAGGAGTAATTCAGTTTCCGTCATGGACATCTGATGGCACACCACCATCTATAACACCAGCTTCAGAATCTTCAATACCCCATGGGTACCTGCATGAATACACACACACACACACACACACACACACACACACACACACACACACACACACAGTAGATAGATAGATAGATAGATAGATAGATAGATAGATAGATAGATAGATAGATAGATGATAGATTGACTATTTGGTAGCCATTGACAGCTCAATGATGGTTTTGGTAACTTAAATCTTGTAATTTACAAAAATTTTACTAAATTATAAAAATATCATTAAATAGAATATAAAACAAGTATGATACACACAGCTTAGTAGAAAATGTTCTCGACAACTATAAAAATCTCCACCTAAAATTCTACAGTCACACAGTAACTTAATAAAAAAAAATACTTACTAGAATCCTTTAGCATTTATTGATGGAAATCTAGAAATTTGACAGTTTCTTTCGGTTGGGAAGAAGGCCAGACGAGATGGACACAAGTTATATGTAATGTCGTAATTTACATTTGGTGGCAAAATGTTTGGTACATTAACAAAAACATCCTAAAGAAAGCTATCGTTTGAACTCAAAGCATTCTTTTCTCCCTTAAATTGTTTTCACTTAATGTTGAGATTTTCTTCTTTTAAGAAGTCAAATGGGGAGCTATTGCAGCTGTGTTTCCTTTGAACATGGGAATGGCTTTTACAGTAGTTATAAGTTTGACTTTGTCCAGAGACAGACTCTCCCAAGGGAAGATTTATCAACCAAGTCAATGTCAAGTACAAATATTCACAAATGGTTGCTGAAGTCGTTTTCTTTTTTTTTTTTTAATCAAAGATACAGAATGACATCTGCACTGCTCTTTCCAATAAGGGAAGAGAAGATGGAAGATGTTAAAATTCATTTTGTTTCCTATACACATCTCTTACTTGCCTTAGGAACTAATTTTCTCTTAATGATTTATTTATATTATCTTTAATGATGCATATGTATGGTGAGGTACATGCATATGCTTTTAGGTGTTTGTGGAGTACAGAGGAATGTGTCAGATCCCATGGTTCTGGAGTTAAGACTCATTGTGAGCTACCCAACATGAGTACTGGGAACCGACTCTGCCCTCTGAAAAAGCATTTCATGTTCTTAACCACTGAACCATATCTCCAGCCCTCAGTCAAATTCTTATGCTAATCAAGAGAGAATTGGGGAAGAGATACTATGTTGATTTTGTGGGAAAGGTAACCCAAGGAAGAAAACAGTCATCCGCATCAGAAAAGGAAGGAAAAAATAGATATAGCATTGGCTTTCACGAGCATGTTATTATATTACAGCAATATGAATATATTATAGGATCTATAATCATCTAACAGTTAGATACTGTTGTAAAAATATTGACATTTAGTTTGCAACAGATAAAGATTATGAGGTCCACGATTCATCTTAAATGAAGAGAGTAAAGGACTGTGGGAATCTCAACCCTCAGATGATCCATCTTCAGTGCAACCCTACACCTAAGGCTCAGGGGAAATTGTGGAAGAGAGAATGCAAAAATTATAGGAACCACAGGCCCAGTATTCCAATTACTAGTGTCCCCAAAGCATGATAGGAAAAATGCCCCATGAAATTTCAGTGGTATGATTGTCTAAATGTGACTTGCATAAAGACAAGTAGACATGCCAACATAGAGAAAATTCTATATGGTCTCTATGATGGCTGTTCTTGTTTGTCAACTAAACTATGTCTGAAATTAACTGAAAACAAAAAATATAAGGGCACACCTGTGAGGGATTTTGTTTAATTTGAAGTGGGAAGAGCCACTTGCAATCTGAATCTTTGAAGGGGGAAGACACAACTTTAATCCAGATTTTTTGTGGGGGTCGTGGGAAGACCCACCTCTAATCTGGGTCACACCTTCTACTGGAAGCCTATATAA
Source organism: Rattus rattus (assembly GCF_011064425.1). Classification (NCBI taxonomy): domain Eukaryota; kingdom Metazoa; phylum Chordata; class Mammalia; order Rodentia; family Muridae; genus Rattus; species Rattus rattus. The sequence goes on along the minus strand of NC_046166.1, from coordinate 32,233,023 downwards.
GCACATGGAATAAGAAAGCTCTTTGCCTACTTGCTCTAACCGCACTAGTAAGTTGGTTCCTTTATTGTCATTAAAGCCTGCTTCTTCAAGATTCTAGTGTAGACTGAAGACCAGCTGAGACAACCAGCCTCATGGACTGAACAACTACTGGATTCTTAGACCTCCCATTCATAGGTCACCATTGTTGGCTGGTCCCCTTTCTATATCAAGAAATTCATTCTATAAGTTCTGTTACTCTAGCAAAACTTCAGTAATAAAGTCACATCCATAGATGAAGAGGTGCAGGTATTCAGTGGCTGCTGTAAGAGGGAGAACCATGCCACATTCCCAGGGACAAGCTCCCACATGCGATCTTGTGTCAGGTGGTTAGCGCTGAACCCATATTTCTACAAGCAACACTAAATGATCTCTATTGTTTGCATGTACATGCAGCAATAATTAAGAAGACAATGTACTTTGGAGGAAGGGGACATAGGAGAAACTTCAGGAGAAGAATGGGGTGTGGAAGTGACAGAAAAAAATATTAAGTTAAAAACAAATATTTAAACTGGCATAAATAGTTAAATAGTACAAACATAAAACCCATTACAATATAGAACTTTCACAACATTCAAGATATCTTGATATACCTTTAAAATATCCCTGGTCATTATTCACAGGATCAGGAACAATAATTTCCATAATATAAAGTAGTAACTATACCTGTACCTATTTCTGAATCAGATACATGGACTATTCAATGTTGTTTTTAAAGCATTGCTCATGATGGGGCATGGTTTGGGGGCATTCAATGGGATACTACTTTATATGCAGGTGGTTAAAGACAGAAAGAAATTTAAAATATGTTGTGAGCATGGAGTGATTGGAAATCTCTTAAGGAGCTTTACCTTTATACAGGTTTGCCTGGTAGACTTTCATTCCTTCAGCTGCTCTAATCTTCTAAGACTAACATTACAAGTTTGTTTGCCCAGCTTTAAACTAGAGGGTCTTGACTGGGTCCTTTCTCACTCACTATTACATTCCCTCAGTGGACTGAATTACATCTTCCTCAGACTCATATTTTGAAATCCTAACACCTGATACTTTAGAATATGACTATACTTAGAGATCGGCTCTTCAAGGAGCTAATTAGGTTAAATGAAGTAAACCCTAACTTAATATAATGAATATTCTTTAAGAAGATGTGATTTGGGCTGAGACAGAGAGAAAAGATCATGTGAGCACACTAAGAAAAAGACCGTCATCTATGAGCCAAGAGAGGGCCCAGTCATAGTTTAAACCTGGACTTCCAGCCTCTAGATTGTAAGAAGATACATTTCCATTGCTTATGCCACCCAACCCACAGTGATTTATTACAGCATATTTGGCAAAGCTATTCCAACCTTTTAACATCTAGTGTCTTGAATTGCTCAAGGTAGCCAATCTTTGCTCTACCACTGGGTCTCACAGTAGTCCCTTAGGCTTCCCATGTACCTGAATGAGAACTAGCTATTAAGTTAAACAGAAGTAAAGTAAGACTATGAAGGTGTATCATGTGCAAGATAAAGGGTGAGGCTAGGACAGGAAACAAGTGTTAGAAAAGTAATTCATCCTGAGAAATCAACCAAAGGCCAAAAAGGATTGTGGGGTACATAGTTCTTGAGAGATGAAAGTGTTTTCTGCTTGTTAATGTGAAAGGTAAAGAAAATTTTTCCTTAATTCCCCATTTTCCTTGCAGGTATTCTACTAAGTTGAATGCTATGAATGACTTACGGCATACCATCGCCTTAAGACCATAAGGGAGAAGAATTAGTATTAGTAATATACTGATGAGGAACCAGGGGTCCAAGGAGATTAGCTAACTTGTACAGAGTTTCCCAAATTTAGATTGATATCAGCCCCAAGTTTCTTTCTTCAAGACCGTATACTTATTACCATGATACTCTACTCAAGTTTTGGTTTAAGAGAGATCAGTCAAAGATCCATAATGCCTGGATAATGAGATGTGCTAATCCCTCTGCATGCATGTCTACCCATCTATAATAGAAAACAGGAACAAAAGTCATATTCAAGCAAAAGACTAAACAAAGTTCAGATAAGAAAAGCCAACCAACCACAACTTTACTCTATTTTTCATGAATATGCCTAATTGTTCAATAATTGCTTTTGCTATCCTCTGGTTCTTTCAAGCCAATGTTGATTAAGTACATTTTGTGTGCATGAGAATTTGATTTTAGAAGATGTTTATGAATTCAAAGATTTTACTGGGGACTAAAAGTCCCTTCCCTAGACACTCCACTTGTAGAATTCATAAATCAAATGCCTGAATGCTTCTTACATCTTCCAGATGCAGCTAGAAACGTTGTCAGTTGGCACAATAACAAAAATGAGGAAGGCGCTTTAAAGCCATATCCAAGTTTTAAATGCCATCTCTAAAATAATTGAGCACATGAGTTTGTAGTGGACTTAGAAGCTATAGATATAGCAAAATCCAGTGTCACTGTCAGGAAAACAACAAAGCAAAATAAAGAAAACAAAACTCAGAAGCAAACCTAGAACTTTAGTATCTCATTTTTGTTTCTCTCCCCTGAAATATAATTTAAAACTATAGTGACTGTTAAGGATTTTAAATAATCTCGTCTTCTGGCTTGTTTTTAAATATTAAAGAAATGCCCTTGGAAATAATTGTTATCCGTGCATTTAAAGTAATATTGACTATGAAGTCTTAATGAAATTATTTTTCTTCTCTGGTAATTAAAATATGTTGATATATAGAAATTTGTAAGAATCATGCTGATTCAAGTTGTTCATAAATTTTTGGGCCCTGGCATTCTTTTTGTATGATTTATCATTTTCATTGATGTGTATTTGTGGGAGATGGGAATGTGAATATGAATGTGTGTGGGTACTTGTGGAGGTCATAAAGTGAATGTCAGAGCTAGAGAACATGTGAGCTAGAGTGCGTAGGAGATGCCCAACATGGGTGCTACGGACTCACTCAAGTCCTCTGTAAAAGGGGCAAGTACTGGTCCATCTCTCCAGTTCCAACACTGACACTCTTAACATTATTAAATGTGTCTAACTGACTGTCATGAAAATTATCATTCAATTGTCCTCCTTCAACTCTTAGCTTGTTATTGGTTATGTCACTCAAACTAGATTTTATATTCCCAATTAGGTTATACCATGATGGCCAGCCTTTAAGCAGGATAACTATAGCAATTTAGATCTTAATTACAATACTAGTAATTTGCAAAATATATTGTAATCCTCATCTCAAGACCTTGGAGAAGCTAATCAAGTGCTTTACTACTGAACTAAAACCCAGCCCAGAAATATGCACCTTTATGGAAAAAAGTAAATATGAATACTGGTATCTTAGTTTTTTGATCCTGATATCAAAACATTTCTCATATCATTATTTTAATATACCTGATGGGAAACATTCATTTTACCTTTATTCTGTGGAAAACTTTTCATGTTCACTGTGGAAAGGAACAAGGAACAAGAAAGACTATTTCCAACTTTACTACCTCTATGGACAGAAATGGCCTTTGTACCTCACACTAAAGTGAAATTGTCACAGAAAGTCTATTTTGATCAGTAGATAAGCTCATAAATATATTTCTATCTTTGAAGGGAAGAGGGAGGGAGAAGCCCCTGGATTCCACAAAAACATAAAGTGCTGACACATAAGCCAAACAAACAAGTTGATACGATCTTTTCATGTTAAAAACCATAAAATAACTTGCCAAAAAATGTAGTGTTTACTTATAATGGACATTAAATGCCTCAGTGGTAAGAAACAGTCCAGAACACATATAGTTTGCCATACCAATGAAGAAATGTTATTTAAAGTGTTGCCTAATTATCTTTTAAACTTTTAAAAAGTAGATAAAAGTTGATTTTATGATTCAGTACTTCTGAAACTGCTGTCCAAACAATAATCCCTAAACCATTGGTGTTGGTAGATTATTAGGTTTCTTACAACTGTCAACAGTAGTAGCAAAGATGGGTTTTTTAATGCAATCATTAAATGGTATTGACAATTATCTATGTGCATTATCCAGGGACTAAACAAGTACTGGCACATATTTAAGTGCCAATAAAATCTGGGTGAGCTTTAGTGTGGGAGCTCAGGAAGGGGAGCTCCAGTGTGGGGGCTCAGGAAGGGGAGCTCTAGTATGTATTATGTATGGACATTTTGCATAATAAAGGAACGTGTGCTGTTTGTTTTTCCTGAAGACTGTCTACATGATTTTTTTGTGTTCCAGGTGCCAGCTCAATAAATCTTCCAGGATCATTAGGGTGTAACGAAGCAAAGCAGAGTGGGACACATCCAGCCATAAAATAAAAATTGCCTTCAATAACAACGTCTACTACTCACAAATCCTGCAGGGTGTTGACCAAGGTGACTTTGTTTCAATTGTAAACAAAATGATATCAATAAAGTGCAGACAGAATACCTAAACACACGACAGCAATCCATTAAAGACACAAGCTTTCCAAGTGTCCTGTAGCCTCACCAAACATGAGAATGGTGCATATTCATTGTAATGTGTGCTACCAATTAGAATAAGGCCAAGAGACCCATTTCTAATATGAGCCTTGATGTCCAAAGGTTCTTCAGGTTCATTCTTATCCAGAGACTGGATCGTGGTATTATTTACTACATTTCAGAGTTGTCTGGGAACAGTTGAAGAATACAAAGGAAATAACAATAGCAAAGTGCTCTGTGTGGGAGCTAAGTTTTTATAAATATGGACATGCACTATGTGCATGAAATTTGGAAGCAATATTTAGGCTGGTCTTCGTTTTACATATACAAACCTCTGACACATCTGCATCTTTCCTCCTCCCACCTTTCCCTCCTTCTCTCTTTCCTTAGTACTTTCTTTCCTTCGCTCCCTCTCCCACTCCCTTTGTGAAGGCAGAAATCTTATATTTGGCCTTGTTGAAGGGCAAAAAGTGGTGGTTTGAGTAAGAAAGGTCCCCGTAGTCTCTGGAATTTGAATTATTTGTTCACCAGTTGGTGGTCCTGTTTGGGGAGGTTTCGGGGGTGTGGCCTTGTGGGGAGGAAGCATATGACTGAGGATAGACTTGAAAAAGTTTAGTTCTCATTCATCTTATACTTTGCTCTTTGCTTGGTGCTTGTGGTTCCAGATGTTAGCTCTCAGCTTCTTCTTGTCCCTGCCGAGATGCTTGCTGCTTGCTGAATGCCTCCACCCTACCACCATCAACTGTTAGCAGTCCAAAACCCTAAGGTAACATGAACTCTTTCTTCCTTAAGTGGACGTTAGTCATGGTCTTTTATCAGAGCAACCGAAAATAATTTAGTAAGCACAGTCCTTTCTATGACCCCAAGAATTCTCCAACAATAGATCCTCTGTCAAAACGAAACTTAGTCATTTTTCATCAAACATCTGATCAACTAATATGAACATCTACCAAGGTTCTGGAGCAGCCATTTTAGTCAATTCTGATTCCCTCCAGAAGTAACAACCAAGTTCCTAAATCATGCAAGACTGGTCAATCTAAAGTCTAAAGTCTAAGCTAGGTGTAGCATTATATATCCACAATTCCAACCACTCAGAAAGCTGAGGCAAGTGTATCATGAGTTCAGACTGGACAACTCAATCTCAGGGAGAAAATGGCAAATATCCAAAAAGAAATGCTATCTATTTCTTTAAATCCTTAAAAAAATAGGGATTTGTTTTAGCCATAGTGTGGTGATTTATGAACCAGGATGTCTGATGGATTATGAGAAGAATATATGGCTCTCTCTCTTGCTATGCAAATATTTTCAAATACATAATATACTCATTAGACATGAAATTATTTTAACAAAGGACTATTGCTATTCTGACTTACTTAATTCTTCAAATAATTTTTAAAATCGAATTGAAGGAATGGGAAACTAACATTATATCATCAGGCAAAGTGTGTCAGAAAACATTAATCCGGCATTCTGAGTCTGATGATAGGACCTCAGATTCAAGGCCAGTATGGCTTACACAGTGAGATCCTGTCACAAAGAAACAACAACAACAACAAAAGAGTAACAATAAAAGCTAATTTGATAAGAGGTAAATGTGCACATTATCATTACAGAATATTCTTCATTAAAATGATTCACATGCTTTTAAATGACTAGGAATGCCAACCCAGGCATTTTCTAAACGCAATCCATTTTATTCTCTGCTTCACTTTGCATTCAAGCTTCAACTAAATGCATTAAAAAATAGATTTGTATCATTTGGATGCTTGTATCTCAGATTTCATGAGGAATCGTGTGATCACAGTGATGCTAATTTTCTTCCTCTAAACAACTGTTTTCCAGCATCTGTAAATGACGCTGTCCCAGACAAGCTCTTCATCAGCCCTATGGCTGTGACATGAGACAATGTGCAGCATAATGTGTTCTGCCACATCTGCTTGGTCTCTCACATATTTAACTAAGCTTTCATCTCTGAAGTACAAGGATAATGATTTCCAGAAGTCACTGGAAGGAGCTAGACCATTGGAAGATGCAGCGTGTTACAGATTTTCTTGACTTTCAGACAGCAAGAAAAAGTGAAAATCTCCCCCAAAGAAAGATTTGTGAGGTTCTATGGAAAATATTGGTTTTACAGTTCAATTTTTGTTTTAGAGAATAAGAGGTCTAGTGTATGTCAGGAAATCTAATGGGGGATGGTAGGGAAATGCTGTTAAACAAGTAATCCTGGTGGTGTGGGATTGAAGAACACACAGAAGGGGAAGGCAGAGCCACTCCAAAATCATGAAAAGCTCAGAGTGAAAACTGGTTTCCAGCTCTGGTAGAGAAGTGTGCACATGCCTTGGTGAAAAAGAAAACGTGAATTATATGTAACAGTGAACACCAGCTTACAGACTGCCAGCAATGCTAATCCCTTATTAAAGAGATTTTGTTGTTGCTGCTGTGACTCAGAAATTCAGAATTCGCCTGCCTTTTTCTGTTTTACTTGTTTGGAATAATTAACTATACAAAGATGAAAAAAAGCAAGGATTAGCAGGTCAGTTTTCTGTGCTACAGAAACATGGCCTACTCAACTAAAACAAAATAAAACAGAAAACCAATTCCATATACAAATTAAAAATAACTTTTAGCATAAGTATTTTGCTCTTAGGTAAGTTATGCTCCCATAATGATTATGTAGCAGCATGGAGTTACTCTCACTTTCCACTCACATGAGCAGTGGCAACCACCTCACAACAAGAAATGTCTCCATTGAAACAGAGCCCACAGTCACTCATATGCAAATTATCCTAGATGTCACTCTGGCCTGGAGAAATCAAACCAAGCAGTTATAGATGTATCTGACTCAGAGGCAGAAACTTGACCCTCTTGAGTGTCTGAGGTGGCTGTGATAAGTGAAGAAAATTTGCAAATGCTATACTTAGAGTTTATAATATTATATATTATCTTTGTTTTTATTAAGTAAGCCTCCTACTCTGGTGGAAAGACTGATAGTATCAAATGGAGGTGGATTTTTTTTTAAATTGTGACATTTTGGGACCAGAGAAATGGCTCAGTGTGTAAAAATGCTTGCAGTCAAGCTTGACCACCTGAGATACATCCCCAGGATTCACCCACTGGAAGGAAAGAGTGACCTCCTACAGGTTTTCCTCTGATCTTCACATGTAGTGTGGCATGCACATTCCCATGTCCTTACACCCAAAATAATTCAATAAGCATAGTAAACAGTTTCAGAATAAAATAATGATGTTTGGGCTAAGGCTTTAGGACAGAGCTTCTTTGCTTGTGTTATGGATTCTGAGTTGGAATGAAGTAGCTGCTTTGCTAGGAAAATTTTGTGACTTCCTCCCTAGTCTGGGTTCTATAACTACTCTCATTAATCCCCTATATGAGCAAATAGTTGGTGTTTCAAATCACAGTACCTCTTGCTCATTCAAAAACTCTTGTTTTTGCATCCCCTTCACAATCCTGGCACAGGCTGCGACTCGTCAATGAGTAATGTTCAGATCTGAACAGGACTGACTCCTAGAAAGCAGGCAGTGTTTGGAAATCACTAGTGTAGTAGCACTGTTGGCAGAATTTAAAATTCCATTATTTCTCCCAAAAATGTAACAGTTTAAAAATAGACAGGCCCTGGGCAGACATCTTCCTGATGGGTACTGCCAAGAGGGCTACTCTCATTGACGTTGACACTGCCTGCTACTTTCTTCCTTCTCTACACATTCCTCCAGCTCAGGATAGCCCTCATGCTGTTGACCCTTCTGTTTTTATTTAATTTTAACATGCAGTATAAAAATAAATTTACATGTTCAACTTACCTCACTAAAATGTAAGCTTTTGCAGATGAAGATGTGTGAACATTCTACTAGAAAATGTAGCCCAAACACACAACACAAAGAACAGCACATAAGTATTTATTTAATTAGTGAATAATTATCTAGATTTCAAGTGCTGGAGAAGAAACACTATAAACATAAGCTAGGG
>NC_046166.1:32097065-32219565 GCF_011064425.1 Rattus rattus | reverse complement strand
GAAAACCAGTAGGTGACTAAAAGTAATTTCTCACTAAATTATCTGTCATACCCAAACAATAGGTTAGGAAACATTCTTGGAGTTCATTTGATCTGAAATGGATTCTAAATAGGTAGTCATCTTTTTCTGATGGAACCATGGTAAACTGGGTATTCCCAAAATTAAGCCACACCATACCATGCAACAGGTATCCATCTCATGCTTACTGTCTTCTAAGCATTACTTTAGATATTAAGAACCTACAAGTAGTACTGGAGAGATGGCTCAGTGGTTAAGACCACTGGCTGCTTGTCTTGAGGTCCGGAGTTCAATTCTCAGCAACCACATGGTGGTTACAACCAGCTGTAATGGGATCTGATGTGCTCATTGGCACACAGGTGTGCATGCAGATAAAGCACTTTATACATAAAATAAATAAATTTTTAGAAAAGAATCAATAAATAAAAGACTTTGAATATATCTTTAAATATTCAATATTTAGGTCAACAAAAATGTTTCAGTGAGGAAAACTCAAAAATTCAATAAAATAGAAGAGAATAAAACTTCATTTACATTCTAAAAAGTCCAACATGGTACACACCAGAAATCCCAGAACTTTAGAGGCAGAAGAAGCAAGTTCAAAGCTTACCTAGGCCACATTGTGAGACCCTGACTCAAATATTCTACATGAATTTAATATCTAATTAAAAAACCTTCTCAGGTGAATGGTTGTTTGTATGGATTTCTATTCAAGTACTAAAACACTGGTCTCTTCCTGCTTCCTAGCACGCCATTAAACCGTGAGTTCAGCTGCTCTCACATTAGAGTCCTGTTTTGCTATACAGTTGCTGCTCATCAGCATGGCCAAGTGGGTTCTCGTTAAAAGGAGCAAATGCTTACTGGGTTTAGAAACATTAAGTTTTAAATGAATATAAAGTTAAAGTTTTCATTTTCTTTTGAAATAATCTTAATTAATTAGCATTAAGTAAAATTAATACAATTAATTTTTAATTTCATATGATTCTTTTTAGTAATCCAAGGAAGCTATTAAGTTTCTACAGGCCTCAAAATAAATAAAGATGGCTTTTATTCTATAGTGATGAGGCTTTCGTGAAAGAGGGAATGAAAAGTTCTGTATTTGGTGTAAATCCCCAGAAATACCTGTGGAGAGTATACTAATAAACAAAGGTAAACTAACTCACTAGTACTATGCCCTCTTTTTAATATGAATTAATGATGTTTTTTGAGACAGTGTCTATCTATGTAGCCCCAGCTATCCTGGAACTCACTGTGTAGACGAGACTGGTGTCAAACTTGGAGATTTCTGCCTGCAGAGCACTGGGATTAAAGGCTCATGCCACCATGCCCAGCTGAATACGACTCCTTAAAGTGTCACATCCATCTTCAAAATGTTTTCTTTTTAAGCTAGATTCGTTTCTTTGGATATACTTAGACATAAACATAAAGATTACAACTACAGATATGTCTTTTGTACTCTGTATTTACTCCACAAAAATCACTCTCTTTAACTGTGCTAACATTAGTGGAAGCCCAAGTTGCCTTTGATATTATAAACATCCGAGTATCGGGGACCTGAGAAATGTCTCAATAGTTAAAACCTGTTAGTGGTCTTGCAGAGGACCCAAGTTCCAGCACCCATGGGTTACTCATAACCACCTGTAACTGCACTTCCTGAGCATCTAACAGCCTCTTCTGATCTCTGCAGCACCAAGCACATATGAGGTGCTCCACATATACATGCAAGTAAATATTCATACACATAAAATAAATCTTTTAAAAAATCCAATCTCTAAAAAGGATAAGGCAACTGCGTCTTAGAGATAGTCTATGTGTGCTGTTTATCTAGTGTCTTAGTAAATAATTCACGATGTTCTACTAGATGTGGGGATGCCTGCCTTCTTCTCAGCCTGCAAGAGTAGAAGCAGGAGAATCAGGAGTTCAAGAGCAATGATGACTGCATAGCAAGTTTCATCATCCTGTGCTCTGTGTTTCAAAAAAAAGGAAGGAAAAAAGAAGGAAGGAAAAAGAAAGGAAGGAAGGAAGGAAGGAAGGAAGGAAGGAAGGAAGGAAGCAAGCAAGCAAGCAAGCAAGCAAGCAAGCAAGCAAGCAAGCAAGAAAGAAAAAGATGTGCATCCACTATCACCATGAATGCAACGGGACATGATGACCAGTCCATGAACTGAAAATGTGCACACCAATAGAAGTAATGTGCATGATACAGTAGAGAAAGAAAATGATTGAAAATGTCTAAGTACATTGGTATACACACACGTGTTTCTTATGCCTCTTGTTGCTGTGCCTTAATATCAGTAAAAAGCAACTTAGGGAAAGAATTCAGTCTCACAGTTTAACAAGTATAGTCCATCATTGCAAAGGCATGGAGGACAAGGAGGAAACACAAGGCAGCTGATCACATCACAGGGCCAGACAAAAAGCAGAGTTTAAAAAGGAAGTGGGGTTGGCCCACAACCCTTAAAGGTCCATGCCCAGTGACATACCTGCAAGCCATGCTTGATACTCTCAGAGATTCCGGTATGTCTCTTAATAAAGTCATAACATGGGGATCGAGTATTCAAAGACATGAGCCTGTGGAATGTCTCAGATTCATACTATAATTGCATAATTTTATCCATGATCTCAAAAGAATATTCATTATGCTTCTCCTCTTGAATATTAAATAACCAGCTAAAACTGAGCCTGTTGTGTCATCTTTTGTTCTTTATTCCAGGCACCATTTGCTTGTAGGTCTGTGCCTGTCTGAGACAAATCAATGATGCTGTATAAATGTTGCTAACTGTTTATAGGATCAAATTAATTCTACGCATCTTTCTGTTTCTATCAGACATGTGCCAAGAATTATATTGTAATCTAAACCTAACGGATGATGAAATAAAGTTGAAAAATATATAAACAAGAGAACATTTCCACATGACAATGAATTAACAGCTTTAAGTATTCGTAGACGTTCAGGTCTAATATTCACATTTGTATTTTGTATATCAAGGTAATTCATAACTTATTTACTTTCATGCCAACTTTATCTTTCATTATTCTCCAAGAGCCCTTTACAGTCCAAAAGGAGCAGCTTTCCCTAGTATATGATTTTATTTTTCCCTAACACTTCCTCCATGTTTTTTCTTCTGTCTGGAATCTTTTTCCTTTCCTTGGTGACCTGTATCTATGTATTGTTTCTTTACAACAGTCTCAAACTTCATGTATTCAGTGAAACCTTACATGATAAAAAAAATAATTCCAAGAATCTATTTTAAAATGTTTTAGATGAGTTTGTAGACAGAAGACAAAATAAGGCAATTTAATCTAGAACACTTTAAAGGATCGGATTACTAATTATTCAAATGTAATAAGCTTGTGTAAAGGCAACACACTCTATACACACTTGTATGTATACATAAACATTCTTGTAACTGCCGTCAGACAGTGATAGAAGAAATACAATATACACACAAGCACACTAATACATGCATGCACATATATTTGCATTAACTGAAAAGATACTGTTTCTGTCCCTATATTTGTTAATATTTTGGAAATAAATCATAACTGAACATATATCCGCTGTTATTTTTTTCTTGGGATATTTCCTCACTAAAATGACTTACATGAGAACTAGTGGTGTTGAAACAAACTAACTACACAATATGTAGAGAATGCCAAATTAAAATTTCAACTTCGCTCATGACAACAAAAACATGTTTCTCTTCAAATTTAATTTCCATGAGAAACTCGTCTAAATTAAAACCTTCCAGTGCAGTGTCCTTCCATCTTTTGCATTTTTACTACCTAGAGATCAAACAGTTTGACACAGCAAAATTTCTGGTGAATTGGAAAGAAATGCTGATTGGTTTGTTGGCCGGTGGCCGGGGGAATGTTATGACCGAGTAATTATGTGTTCTGGACAGATGTATTAACCAGGCTTGGGGCCGGAGCCACTGGATATTATTTCAGTCATAGGCTAGAGGAACTGAATAATTTTCAAAGCATTGGCTGGCTGACATTGCCGAACCCATGCCTGTTCCGATGACTCCTTGGCAGTAACTTCCAACACTGCACTTACGACATGGTAAACAAAAACTACATTAAAGGTTTGCTTTTTAATCATGGAGGAGTTCAGCGTTTCCACTATGCCCTCGTGCTATTCATCAAGTCACAGTGAAAGCTAGTGCACATTTTCACTGTCCTATCTTCTGATGGAACTGTAGCAATGTAACAGGGGGCAGGGGGGAGGCTTTGTGTCCAATGATGGGAAAGAACGAAAGAGAATCAGAATCTAGATGATAACGCGTCTCTGCGGTTGATTCCCGGTGTAACAAACTGAAAGCTGACAGTGTGTTTTAGTGATGACTTATCTCAATGCATAAAATCCTATCCTTTGTAAAAACAATTACATCTAGTGATTAGAAAATACACAAAAATAAAAGAGCACAACCAATATGACGCTCTTTGGCTTCTAGAGAAAGAGAAATAAGTCCCACAATAATGAATCAATTGGATAACCTCAGATAAAATTTCCTTTTATGGAGTTAAACTTGAGGTTTAATTTTAAAATCATGTACTAATCAGTAAGTTAATAATTTATAGGAACCACATTTGGTTATTACCTTTTATAGTAATATTGAAAGGTTAAATAACATTTTATTTTGATATTTTCTTAACTGCAGTACTATTATAATAAAACAAACGATAAAATTAGTTTCATGACAGTTATAAGTTATGGTGTAATACATTTTGGTCAATGTAAAATGGGTGTATGAATGGACAGAGGGGTGTGTGTGTGTGTGTGTGTGTATGTGTGTGTGTAAAGATGTATTTTTGCTACTTTTTAAAAATATGACAAACAAAACTTTTATTTCTGTGTTATTTCTTTGTGATTGAAACTCAAACATTTCACAAACTTTTTTAGAACTATTCGAATTATTCTAACAAACTTATTTTGTTCTAAATTATTGCTAAATTCCAGGAATAATGTTAATCATTTGAAAGAAGTATTCAGAATTAAGTTTAGTGTAGTATGAATAGTAATGTAGTGTATTTTCTTAGCTACTTCAGTACAAACAATGCTTTTAATAGTCCTTGAAGACTTATCATTTGGTTAAATTTTATAATATTGTTACATTCTTTTCAAAATTTGGTTACCCCATAATGTGTCTAATAGCCTAAGAATTTTAGTTTTTAATTAATCTTTAGAAATAAATCTATTGGTGCACATAGTTTGGTTGTTGTATCTCTTAAATAACTGCAAGTGAAATGTCTAAAAATATATCTAAAGATTATGAGCTATAGGGCTGGGGATTTAGCTCAGTGGTAGAGCGCTTACCTAGGAAGCGCAAGGCCCTGGGTTCGGTCCCCAGTTCCGGAAAAAAAAAAAAGATTATGAGCTATTCGTGAAATATAAATATTACTAAAATCATTACAACTACCTCCTCATTTGCAATTTACAATTTAAAAAGAAGGGTTATCCTCTTGAATTGACTTATAAGTCTCTCAAGAACTTAACCAAAGGGTACTTAATGAACTAACAAAGAAAAACTTAGAAAGATTCCTTCTTCACTCATACATAACTTCTCAATACAGATTCTAAGTGAATCGCTGTGTGACCTCTGTGAAAAATGTATGAACACCTTTAAACATATATGAAAAGAAAAAGCCTGTAAACAGAGTGGTGAGAAACACAAGTTTATTTTTCAAGAAAACAGAGAGTAAGGAGAGCGAAAAGAAAAGTTGGGAAGTGGACCAAAGTGCAATAAAAGTGGATTGTATGTGTTTTAAGAAATGATTCATTAAGAGTCCAATATATATAAAATATCACCATGCTAAGGATATGTAATCTGATTAAAATATTGACATACCTAATGAAATACAGTGCTGTATTATTGTTGCTACTATGATATTGTTTATGACACAACTAACACATAATATAACCACTATAATTAACAGAAAAGCCTTTACCCAGAAGCAAATTGTTCTTTCTCAATGCTGAAAACAGTATAGACCTCTCTCTCATTCCCCACCCCCCTCTCCTCTATGTTCTTTCTTTGAAAAAGGGACTCAAACATTTTCACAAAATGGGTTTTTCTTATAATTATTTGAATCATTCTAAGAAATTATTTTTGTTCTAATTCGTTACTAATTCCCCAAATAGTGTCACTCATTTTTGAAATCAGTGGCTTTTAACTCAATGTTGCAATAGTGAATAGAAGATGAAGCATAGCAGCGTTAACGCATGTGCTACATTCAATTCTTCCAAAGAACAAAACATAAAACAGTTGTTAATACTGTGTAAGTTACAAATGCAAAGTACCAAACGTGACACCTGTCACCTAAGCAATAGTTTAAGAATATTATGAATAAGTAAATTCACTCTTAATAAATGGGGTTTTGTTACGAAGCCTAGTATTTAGTATTTGGCTTTCTATTTACACTGTTCTTATCATTTTTATTGTATATAAAATACTATATTAATAATAAATGCATGTACTGGATGCTTTCATGAATTATAAGAATTCTTTGCTCACATGTAAGAAATCCTGAGACTTGATTCTTTACCCAAAACAGAGAAATGCTTCTTAGTCTTTAAACCTCTGTTCCTAAGACACCTTGCCAAAGGAAAAAGAGGAGTTTGGCTTTTATTAATTTTTGTTTCATTTTTTTTCTTGAGGAAAGGCTTTGAAATATCAAAGTATAAAATATGGTTAAAATGGTTAGAGTCGTTTTATTACCATAAGCTGCAGTGTATGTGACTTTAGTGGGGAATGGATAAATTAGATGCAGAAAGGAATGTAATTTTTTTTCTGATAGACCTAATGAAAATACAGTATCCGAGCAAGCTTTAAAAGAAAATACAAAAGAAAGAATGTGTGTTAATGTGAAATGGCCCTTAACTAATGATTTTCTTAAACAAACCTTTAAAAGTTTATCTAAGGCCTCAGCAAGGCAGAGAGACACAGACGCACATCTGTGAGATGTTTGCTGGCTTACAGTTGCCGTTTTACGAAAGGATGTGAGTTATGAACTGAGTCCCTTTGTAATCATTCTAATAAAGCTGGGTAAGATGTACAAGGAACCGGACTCCTTCAAGCTGTTGTTCTTTAAATAATAATAGGACTGTACGAGGTATGAAATCCCTTCTATAAATTGTTACATCAAGTCAAACATGAGGCTGCTTTATCGCATGTGAAAGCCTTTGAGTTAGCAGCGTCCTTCCACTTTATGGAACGGTGAAAACTAGCATTGACGAATGTGCACTTTACGGTATCCATGATTGTTGGAGGGAAGCCTCTGGCAACGTAATGCACAAGCCCTGGTTACTTTTATTTTCTCCTAAAACTTCAACTCCTTCTCTGTACTCAGGATACTGAAGAGGACATCTTAGACTTCTACTCTTAAGACTGTGGCCAGTTAAATAGACATAGAACATCCAAATAACTCTGATGACTTTATTAGCTGTAGCTCTTAAAAGACTGTGATGAAGAAACCCCAAAGTGGAGACGATCTCTTTTCTGTCTCACCTGTCTTTTCTTGATTAAATAATTTAAACCTTTAGGGATCAATTTTCAGCCTGTCTTCGGAAGGTAGCACGGTTAGTTTTCATCCTCGTTCCTAGGAACTGTATTTGCTGTGACAGTTAATTTTTTTTTTGGTTCTATTTTAAAAAAATCAACTGTTGTAAAAATAAAACACGAGAAATTATAAACTTGCTTGAAAATTTTGGAAATCTGTGGTTTTAATGCATTCCAGTATTCTAAAGGTACTTGAAGAAGAAATACTAACATGGGCAAGAAAATATGAAGCTAAAGAAAATAGTTGCAACATAAATTAACAAATTATAGTTAAAGTATAAGGAGCCTTACTCAAAAAACACCAGGAGATGTCACCAAGTGTTCACAACTGCATTTAACAACTAGTAGCAGGGCTCTCAATTAAAAGCACCAAAGAAATGTAAAACTAATGGCAGAAAAATAAATTTAAAAACAAAAGTTAATGGCATAGACTATAGATGTGTGTGTGTGTGTATGTGTGTGTGTGTGTGTGTGTGTGTGTGTGAGAGAGAGAGAGAGAGAGAGAGAGAGAGAGAGAGCGAGCATATAGAGGATATCAAAACTATCATTAACTTCCTAAGACTCTAATTAGTTCTTCCTATTATAAAGTTTATGGTCCTTAACTTTATTCCTTAATTTTGAATTGTTTACAGTGAACCTGACCTATGGCAAAGAATCAATACTGCAAAATTGTAAGTTTAAAAAGCAAAAACAAACCAAAGCAAAAAAAAAAAAAAAAAAGACCATGCAAAGAAAATCTGAGATTATATAAAATTTGCAAGAAGATTTGAATGCTTGCCTTTCAGCTAACAATACCCAACTAATCTGGGACCCTCACCCCCTCGTGACTGATACTATATAATATTTATGCATGCATGACAACAAAATATGTTTCAATAAAAATATATTTGAACTAGCAAAGCAAAATTGCTTTAAGCTTTTGATCTGTCTCCTAGCTCACATCTCTCAAAGCCTTTTCCTTTCAACAGTTACATTCAAAAGTCAGAGATATACAGCTGACGATTCAAGCTGAATGACACTCCGATAAACTATGGTTTCTCCTGCAGATAAAATACATCGTAAATCGGTGCAACACTTACCTCATTTTAAATATTACTGTCTCCTTTTATCAGGTAACACTATATGACCTTGTCTTACCTCTTTTCTTTCCATATTTTACATGGGAATTTAATTGTATTCAGTGATCACAACCAGAATTTTTTTAATTAAAATAGGATATATGGCTTTAAAGGCTTAGGTTATCTAATAGACCAATTTAATTAAAAAAAAATAATAATGAAGACAGACCGACGTCTGATTCTGTGTAAAATGTAGCAATAACAGAATTAGATTTTTAAATTGTGATCTCTCTTTGCACTTAACTGCAATTTATCACGATTTAAAACAATTGGCGATCTTATTCGGTAAAATGGAGATGTATTCACGATTAACTGATAAAGAGATTTTTCTGTGGAGTATGCAACAGCATAATTTCTGGCCTTTTCAGATCAAACCACCCAAGACGAATCATAAGAGCCCCACACCATCAAAGCCAGTCTCTAGTGAGCAGTTTGATTTACAGAGTGAGGTTTCTCAGCAGTTGTCCCTTTTCTGGACATTGGAGTCTGATTTGCACTTTCCAAAGTACTGAATGTGTTAAATGCACTCGTATAAATCTTGATGATCATCAGAACAGCTTGAGATTTGTACCCTGCATCCCCCAAGGCTGTTGAAAGATGAACTTCCTCATTTGGCTCCCTCCCTCAGGAGAGCGTGCCTTTGTGTCTGGTGCTCTAAGGCAGCAGAGATCCAGACAGTCCTGCCCACTCACCTAACTTTTCTACTATGCCTTCCCCCAGAGCACACAAGAGCACCGAGTCACCGATGCAGCCATCTTGTCTATGACCGAGCCATTTTCCTGTTTGTGTTGCTTTTAATTTGGAAGTGATGAGGGAAGTATTCTCCTCTGGATTTGATCCTTTTCTCCACTTCCAATTTTCTCTGTCTTGAGTTCTTACCCTTCCAAGGACACAAGGGGCAGCAGGTTGTATGATGATTTTTAGCTAGTAGATGTTATTTCCTAAGCATGTGTTTTTCACAGGAAGTCTTAAACTACTGAAGCTTGATGATATTTTCACATGATTTTAAAGAAATTCCCAAAGCAGTTGAGAAAAATCTCTTTTTGGCTTTAAATCTCTTTTAGATTTCTTTTAGATTATAGCTATTTTCAGCACACAAAGGTAATTAATTGTGAGAGTGACTCACGTACATTAGCAAATAATGTGTTCTATTAACATAGGACATAAAAGAGAAATAAAACACCCTTCCTACCTGAAACTCTGAAAGGTTTCTGTTCCAGTCATGTTTGCTGTGCATTTTCAGTTTGGCAGTGATGGCCTTTCTTGGCATTTTGCAAATTAGCCCACTATGCCAGGTGCTGGTGAACCAAAACTGTGTTTGCCACACCACAGCCCTGGAGCCCAAGAAGGCAATAATATAGTCTTCAACCTTGAGCCATCAGTATCAATACCCTCCCCAAACCTCTCCCGCACTCTGCAAGTAGAGGATCCCAGTTCAAATGTTCTGTTTTTTTCTTCCATTCAGTAAGAACTGTGACTTCCATGCTGCAGTTTTCCTTCTTCCTGCTTGCCTCAAAAAATTGGTGTCTCTTTCCCAAGAAGAACGTCTTCATTCCTGTGATTAACTCCATCTTTAGTTGCTTCCTGGGGCCAGTTTTCTTCATCAGTTATCCACTCTTGTCCTTGCAATGGGCCCTTCTAATATGCCTAAGAGGACACATTAGTCTAGTTGGGAGGAAAGAATTGCTTCATGTGTCACTACCACTTTGCTTCATTTGGATGTGGGTGTCCCCCCACACCATTTCTATGCATTTCCTGCATATTCATTCTTCTCCTTCTATGCATGTAATCTGTTCATTGCCTGTCACCTTGCTTCATCTATCTCCATAAGAAACCAACCAAATAAAAGGGAAGGATGAACTCTGGCTTATTCCAGGATCTACGACACATCCTAGCATATGTTGTGGACTCAAAAATGATGGATCACACAGTATCATGTAATCTTAATAGTGCTCTTTCAAATCAACTGCATTTTCTCAGACATTCAAGAATCTGCAGTAATAGACTGGCACAGTGATGGAGCCGTGGGGAGGCAGCGTTTTACCTAACATGAGCTACACAGAAAGACCCAGTGTTACACCAAACTGAAGACCCAGTGCTGATGATGACCCCTCCCAGGGGACTCTCAGGACAGTCATTGCTTTCAGTTTTTAATCTTTTTTGCCTTTGACTGACTCTTCCAATGTTTACAAACTAACCCGCCACCTTCACCATGGCGTTTTTATCCAGAATATTGTATTAGATTCGAAAAACCTCTGATCCCAATTTTGACTGGGCAGTATTGGGAAACCAATCTCAGCTGTTCAAAAATCCTAAGCAAAATAAACCATTTGTATTGTTTAAGGTCTGAAGTTCTTACCTTGGCATTCAAGACATGCCATAAGCTGCGTCCCAGTGTCCCTAGGCATCCCTCCTAAATTACCTGGAGCCAGGCTGCTTGCTAATCCACATGCATCTTCTGCTCTTCTTTCTTAGCTTTAATGTCACTTGCCCTGCCTAGCCTGCTCCCTAATTTAGTCTGTCTAAATAGTATCTATAATTTATTATTCCACTTATTTATCCATTAAGACCCACAAAGAACTCCAAGCTATCATGGCATCTGTTTCAACCATTATTTTAAAATACAAACAAGTATTTAAAGAACTTGTTTCATTTTATTAGTTTTAGATAGTTTTTATAAGACATTGTCACATTAAAAGTGGAGGAATAAAATGTATATAATACTGGTGGTTTCTTTCCCAATCCTGTCAACCAACCAGGTGGCTTCCTAGAAACAGCCAGTGCCATCCCTACATATATATATATAGTTTTCTCAGGATTTTGTATCAAACATTTCTGTCCTCTATAGCCATGCAATATTTTATTTACTTACTATTTCTCATTTACAAAGTCCATATGGCCTGTGTCCTTCATAGAATGTCACACAAATGTTTGTTGATGGAATGCACAGGCGTTTCAAGTCTGGAATAAACCGTTCAGTGCTGAGACAGAATCTCCACTACCTTTATCCTCAAGCGAGAAGGATAAAACGAACAAACAGCAGGTCTTCCAAACACTTCCTGTGTGTGAGCATTAAAGGGAAATTAAGGCATGACGAATCACACATGCTGATGGGCATTGTTCTTGCTAATACTTTAATTTGTTCCAGATCCATGCACATGTTACCAGGTTTCCTTTGCTTCTGATACATATGCTGATACAAAGATTAACAGAGTCACTGATTGGTAATGGATGATTCTGGTTCATTTTAGAAATCACCCACTCCTGAAGCATTCCAAGTTCTCCAAAAGTGTGTTTGCATTGAAATTTTTCTCATAATTACGTGCATCTCCGTTTCATTTAGACATATTAGAAATGACATGACAGCCCACCCACCTTGTCATTGCTTGGTAAATGTCTTCCAGTCCTGTGATTATTTTAAATGTACGGATCAAACTATGAAATAATGAGAATGCAGGGGTTTTTTTCTTATAAAAATAATACTAAACAGTTGGAAGAAAGGACACTTCCCTCATGATTCAACAATGTGTTGAGTAATTCTAATTTAAAATAAAATATAATGCTGTCAATGTGCAGTGTCAAGTTGCTTGTTTGGTTAATGATGGATCTAGCAAGGTAAGCCAGAGTCCCTCAGAATCTGTTATTGAGACTTTAAGTGCCTCGAATTAGATTTTTTTTACTATTAATCTTGTATTTAAGTTAATGCCCAAGATTTAAATAGTAGTAGCAAAGACCTAATTTTTCTTAGAAACTAAACATATTTGAAGGAAACTACTTTTAAAACATTATTTTAGATTACTTTTAGAAACTTGAAAGTAATTTTTCTCGGAATTTTGGGAAATAATAACAATTTCAGTTCATGTTGAAGTTTCAGTTTATGCTATTTTTCTTGATGATCATTTTCTTCTCAATAAACATGCACAGAAATCATTTTCAAAAGTTTGCTCTTTATTCTGTGGTACTTTCATTCAGAGGCCCTCAGAAGTATAAAATTCAGCATTATAAAATATTGTCTTGTGGGGCTAGAGAGATATGTCAGCAGTTAAGAGCACTTAACTTATATGTCTTAAATGGGTCCAAGTTTCAATTCTCAGCAGCCATCTGGTGGCTCACAATTTCCTATAACTCCAGTTCCAGAGAATCTAATGCCCTCTTCTGGCTTCCTAGGGCACTAGGTACCATGCAGTTCACATGAATACATACATGCAGGAAAAATATTTGTGCATATAAAATAGACAAATATTTTCAGACACAATATTTATGTGTATGTGAATTGCAAATGAATTAATAACTTTGAGATGATAAACTTACTCTTCATTTTCAGTTTTTTCTTTTTTTTAAATTTGGATATTTTATGTATTTACATTTCAAATGTTATCCCTTTTCCTAGTCCCCCTGCTTCTATGAGGATGCTTCCCCTCCCACCCACCCAATCCCACCTCAACACCCTGTCATTCCCCTACACTGGGAAAATGAGTCTCCATCAGTCTCCTACTTATGCCAAACAAGGCCATCCTCTGCTACATATGCAGCTGGAGCCATGAGTGCCTCCATGTGTAATCTTTGGTTGGTGGTTTAGTCACTGGTAGCTCTGGTGGGGTCTGGTTGGTTGATATTGTTCTTCCTATGAGGTTGCAAACCCGTTCAGCTCCTTCAGTCCTTTCTCTAACTCTTCCTTGGGTATATATTGTCATAATGGGTTGAGTATTTACCAACAAAGCAATACGTGTTATCTCACAGTTAAGCACACTACTCCAGTGACGTCTAGACTTCGGTAGCTTAGGTTGGCAGCACTTTGTCTTGACTGGCATGATACGTAGCTAGGATGTGTACATCTTCAAACGATGATGCTTTCCTTCACACAGGTAGTAACTAAAGGTAACTAAAGCAACAGAGATCCTCTCCTTTCCCTATTATTTCTGTATTACATGAAGATTATAAAAGAGACAAGAAAAGCAACAGAGCAACTTGGACAGATCAAATTTTCAACCAAGAAAATTGTTTTGGGGGTATTTCCATTAGCAAGAAGTAACAACAACAAAAAAGGAAATTATTCTCTGAAGATAAACCTCCTCCTTAACAAACCTTTAAGACTGTTTTCCTTGTGATTTTTACAATCCAGCAGAAGTACAAAGATGTTTATTCTCATGGGGTTTGTTCCCCATTGCAGCAGCTTTTGCTAATCCTCTCCAGCCTCAGTTCCTTTGGTTGGTGGCCATCTGGCACACTGCCTTTGATTTTATGAATAAGTCTCCAATTGTTTCTGCAGCTGTTATCACTGCAGCCTGACCTGCTGCAAATGGGGATTACAGGGGGGAAATATCCCCACGACTTGCACAGCATTCCGATCCTGTGGCTCTCTTCCCAGACCTCTCATTGTAATTTTCCTAGTGTACATTCCTCAACACAGATGGTGACACAGCTAGTCCTTAGTTTAAGGAACACATAAAAGTGAGCTTTTCTTGGGAATCGTTGTTTATAACTATACTTATGAACCACGGATGAGATCCGTGCAGTCTCTGCATCTTGCACATGTTGTTTCTGTCAGTGGTCCTTAAAGATGCTTCTCACCATGCAATCTATTTATACCTCCAATGAGTTGTTTCTAACGTCTTCAGCAAGGTGAATATTTTACATAGTTAATTCATATAAAGCAGTAACTTCCAAGTTGAACTCCTAGGACCCCAGGAGAGAAGATGAAGGCAATGGACAGCCATTGGTTCCATTTTTAAGTGCCAAGATAGAAGGGTCTCCAGACTGAGGCTAGTTTGAGAAATGCAGCAAGACTATGTTAAAACATTGGGAGGGTGGGGACATTTCAGTACCATGTTAGAGAGTAGCGGAATTCACTCATGGTGAGGGGTAGAACGGAGTCAATTCAGCACACAGACAAGACAGTGCCATCCTTAAAAGTAGCCCTACCCCCAAAATAGCTCTCCTTGTACTGAAGTTGCTTAAAATGTTAGCTTCTAGTCCTATATTCAAACAGCACACTAGACATCCATTTTAGGGCAGCTATAGAAGATTGAACCAAAGAGTACATTAAATCACCTAATAGTTCCTCTGTGGGAATGAATTACATCTGCTTGCTCTTGGGACCTAGTTGGTCTCGAGAAAACCTGGGAAGGTCTGACAGGGAATGACAGTAATAGAGAAGAAACAGGATCCCTAGGTTATCACCTCAGGAAATTCTATGGTGTTCTGGGCTCGCTGAGCTAGGTATGGGGGGAGGGGACTAAAGAAGAGACCGGAGGGGCAGTGATAGGAAATGCAGACTCTTTATAGGACAGGAGAGTGGGGGAAAGATATTTAGCAAGGGGAGGGGATAGGGTGGGACAGGCTTTGGAGGCTCTGTCTTTATTCACCTCTACTGCTCGTCAGCAGAATTTCTACTTTTCAAGCAACACAGGTCTACGTGAATCTTCTATTCTTCTAAACAAAATGGGCTTTCTCCTTGTTTCTTGTTATCAGTGCCGATAATAGCAGCTCCATTGTATTCATCTGGACTGATCTCTTTCATCAGGCACTTTTATTCCTCTCTAGGTTCAGCCAGGAAATCTCTTGTATCTGTGTGAAATTTGTCATATGCCTGGGCATTCATTGTCTCCATTCTTATGTGGAAAGTCACTGGAGGACCTCATCGTAACTCTATACATATATTCTTCCCCACAGTAAGATATAACCAGAGAATCTTGCTTCCATGACTTTGTTTTTTATTTTTCTTCTTTAAGATTTATTTATGTGAGTACACTGTAGCTGTCCTCAGACACACCAGAAGAGGGCATCAGATCCCACTACAGATGGTTGTGAGCCACCGTGTGGTTGCAGGGAATTGAACTCAGGACCTCTGGAGGAGCAGTCAATGCTCCTAACCGCTGAGACATCTCTCCAGTCCCTCCCATAACTTTTTAATGAAGAGAAAACACTGTTTGCATTATCTTAAAGTGAGAATCAAGAGTCAGTTATTACTGACTCCTTACATCCAAATTGTTCCACCTTCTTGCACCTGTTCTGAAGAGAACGGTCTTTATGTCTGCCTCTGCTCTCACACAGTGATTTTGTGTTCCTTAATTCAGATTTAATTCTAGGGGATCTGTCTTTTTGTTTGCTTAGCCTCTGGGTATGGTACTCACACATACATGCAGGCAAACAATCATATACACAAAAAGAAAATACTTTAAAACAAAGTAAAACGTCTCACGAAATCATTCATACTGACAATACTCTTGGTTATTTCTCTTGGATTTTCCTCTTTGACTTTTAGGATGTTTTTTTAAAAGGGTTAATTCTAAAGGGCAGCTTAACTTATAGGCAGGAAAGAGAAAACAGCTATATCATAATAGCTTCGGCAAAAGTCAGCTTGAGACAGGAATGGGAACCAAAGAGGTGAAAATCTAGAACAGTCTGCACAGCATCGTCTTAGCAGCTGTCCATGCACTCGTACTTGAAACTCTCACCATACATAGCATCGCTACGGAATCCTTTACAGTTGGGAAAGTGCTTTGATGTGCAGTTTCTGATTTCTGCAGCCTGCAATCCCTGCCATCTCAGACCAGGCTGAGTGATCAAGATGCTACTGTGGCTGAGAACGCAGCTCCTTTCCAGTAATCTCCAACTCCCTGGGAGGTGACCAGGATTCTCCCACAGTTTTGCGAGGCCCTGCATCACTACATGTGTTCTACACGTGGGGCAAGGTCAAGGCAGGGGACACGTTGCACCTTCTGCAAATAAGAGACTTCTTATGTGTCCACCACACTCAGAAGAATCCGGTCTGAAGTGATCAGCACTTCCGGGGAGGCAAGCAAGGATTGATGCCTTGCTGAGTTCCCCCAGTTCCTTTGATGATCAAATAAAATGAGTCCAGTTCCACGCTGCTCCATCTCATTTCAGCAGTGGGAAGCCAGAAGGGGCCCTGGGAAAGTCGTTACTCACTCACTCTGAACTTCCTGTTCCTGCAAGTCTACAGGTAGGGAAGGGGAGGCCAGGCAGCCTTTTGTTACATATTGTGTCTTCTGTGATCTAAAGTTGTATTTATACCACTTACCTTCTTCCTCTCGTTAGCAAACAGGATTTCTTTTCTTTTCTCTCTGTATCAAGAGCAAACACATCAGCTATGTGAAAAACATGTCAACTCTTGTGTTCTTTTTCTTTTTTTTTTTTTTATTTCCAATGAGGCAGGTTCAAATCAAACCACAAAGTCACAACAAATAATCAAGCAGCTTGTGGTGGATTATTTTTTGCCTTAATGTGATTGTCTTTTATGGATTATTGTTTTAATTCTCTTATAGCTTTGCACCACAGCAGTATCATAGCCAGTGAGGTTTATCTGAGGCACGATTATTGCTAATTGAAAACTTTCAATTTGATAGATATTAAGTATGAATGGCTGTGCTCAGCAGGAGAAAAGGAAGCAGGGAGAAAGTCATAGGAACGCCCCCTCCCAAGACAGACAGACAGACAGACAGACACACACACACACACACACACACACACACACACACACACACACACACACACACACCACTGTCAGCTTCGTTGATCGAGGGGCAACCTCTTCAGTTAGTCCTGGAGAACACCAGACAATACTGGCCACCATCGGGATGTTCTGTTTCTGAGTCTTGCCTGGGCAGATCCCACTTCCCTAGATCAGAGGGCAAGGGAAGGAGCTCAGGTAGAAAGGGTCCATCTGGAACTCCAGGCTTAGAGAAGGAAAATCTGCTCCCTCAGGGAAGGACGAATGTAATAAGCCCCTGCCCCCACACACACCCACACCCAGTCTTGAGGTCTGTTTGGCGCCAAGGAAGATTCAGAAGAATAAAGATTCCTTCGAGGACACTAATTTAAACATGTTCAATCGGAAACCCCTTCATTGATGAGCACCACCCTTTTTAAGAGGCATGAAACATCCTCCTCTGGCCCACCAAATCCTGCACTTGACTGTGGGCTGTGGGAAAGGCGTGCCAATAAAGGGTATTGTTTTCCTCTGTTATTAAGCAGATCGGTTACTTCATGGAGACGCTTGTGTGTTTGTGTGTTGGGGGTGGGGTGGAGTAATTTAAATTGCATACAAAAAGCTCTATCTATGGTGGGGACAGAAAAGATTCAGCCAGGTAGCCAGGGGTGTGTCTAAGGAACACTTCTAAAAGCCACATCTTTTCAGTGCCAGCCCCAAACTTACTTAAACCAGAAGCTATAAAAGGTGTGTGTGTGTGTGTGTGTGTGTGTGTGTGTGTGTGTGTGTGTGTTTCAACAATTGTGTCCCCAATGATAGAATCTCACTAGTGAAAGAAGGGAACAAATTGAAAATGCTCTTTACCCACAGTTTTGGAGGAAGCTCTTCGCTAATGAAAATAAAGTGCCTTAATGTTTTTTCAACTCTACCTCATAATAAAGAAAGGCAGAGTCCTGTGTGGATAGGGGTAGGGGGGATACAAGACTGCAGAGTGCTTGCTTCTAAGGAGTCTTTTTCAGGTTCTGAAGAAAAAAAGAGCCTGAGACTTGGGGTTCAGTTGGATGGCGTGGGACAAAGTTTACTTCCCAATATTAAACCTATAAAGGAAAGTCTGCAGAACTTTTAAGCTACTGTTTAAGTAGGGATCTCTCCCGAGACGCAGAACACCACTGTTGGGTGGACTTGGGAGGGTCTGCAGTAGGACCATTGTTTGCCTCAGGCTTTGCAGCTTTCTCTCCAATCTCAATCAGCACCCAGGGTGCTAAGGATATTGAAGCCGCAGGGTTGAACATTGATGTTTTTCTGATGGGCCACAGACTTGACAGGAGACTCCCCACTGAGCGGCACCATGGGAGACTGTGGTGTTGGGTTCCCAAAGGCCCTTAGTGGGCCCCAGTGACTGTCATCACACCCTCAGGCTCCGCTACTGACAGAGACCATGTGCAAGTGCCACAAAGTACATAAAAGCACCTCTCCAAGGCGTTGGTTTCTTCTGTTCTTGTGATTTTTTTTTTTTTTTTGGCAGATTCTCCGCGTGCGTTTTCCAGGTGCCTTGAGAATTCGAACTACGTTTTCCTTTTTATTTCAGACAGAGGTGCAATCCTCATCTCGCCTACTTCCTGATCTAATGCCCCCATTGGCAGCCTTGGGGGCTCTGCAAACTCGCTCCAGCAAAGAGCCGAGAGCCTCTTTCTGAGTTCTCACCGCCCGGGGAGGAGTCCTGTGGAAATTGCTTGGACCAAACTAGAAAATGCTGCAGCGTCTATCTCCAGCAGGTCACCTCGAGAGTGCTGGGATCTTGAAGGAGTGTCAGCACGGCTAGGCAGCTCAAACAATTTCAAGGAACCGCCCGCCCCACTTTGCCTCCTCCGGCAACAGTTTGAAAATTCAGAGTTCCCGGGACAGGAAGAGAGGGTGAGGCCGAGCCAATGAGTAGGGGTGGGGTATGTGGGGTGGCGATCAAGAGAGAAGTACCTGGGAGCCGGGAAAAAGAAGGGCTCCAAGCTTTGATTTTAAAACGGCGGTGCACCGGTTACCTTGACACTCCACCCCCTGCCTATGGCGCAGCTTGATCCTGGAGCTAGTTAGAGCGTTAAACGGGTACGCGGGTGGGGCAATTCATTAGGCAAGAAATGGATTAGTTGTTTATTATCTATAAACATTCCAACCGCAGCAACGGATCATAAAATCGCGGAAGGGCCTGTAAAAGGAAGGGGCGAGGAAGCAAGCGTCCATGTAGGCCGCGCGGACATAGGGATTGTACCCGAGTGATAAAGTGTCCATTAGAGAGGGAGAGGCAGAGAAGGGGAAATGATTTCTAGGCTGAGAGTCGCGATTTCTCTAAACTGTATGGGGGCAGACATCGTTGGAGTGACTTGGAAGGAGATGGAGAGAGAATGGACAAAAGATTGAAGGGCCGCGATGGGACCATTAGCAAGGTTCATGCAATAAAAGTGGATTAAATGAGGAGAGCAATTTAGTCTTCAGTTTCTTGGCGAAATCCTTAGTAACCATGAAAGCAGCCTAATAAGATTTTATGGAGGAAAAGAAGTTTAAAACCAACATTTTTCTGATGGCAGGCACACTCTGAAGAGTGGCTTTTTAAAGTTTTCATTCAGAATAGAAAGTTTTTAAGAGGAGTTAATCTCGAGCAATTAAATACTTTTTAAAGTATTATATATATGTACATATACATATAAATATGTAAATATATATTAAAATAGCTTTTTGTTTACTCTTTTTTTCTTGGAACAAGATTTAAACTATATTTTTAACATTTTCCACACTATGTCAGAAACCATGAAGATGTATTTATATTGGTTTGTAAACAACTAATTGCACAAACGTTCAGTTGAATTCAGAACCCTTAGAAAGTATTGGTAACTTTATTAGTGGAATTTAAGTAATATATTGATTTTAAATGTTATGAAACACTAGTTTTATATAAAAAAAAGTGTTACAAAGCAGAGAGTTCTTATTTCTCAAATTTTAAAAACTTATTAAACTGAACATGCCATAAGGGTACTATGCCATGCTTCCTAGGCGAAAGAATGAGAAAAAGAACATAATAGTACACACAGAAGTATTCAGGATGAAGAAAACCAGGAGAAAGAAGTTGCCACATCCCCAGAAAGTCCTCCTCATACAACAGATTAAAAAACAAAATCTGTTTATAATAATTGTACTTGGGGAGATGTTCATATTTAAATAATCACCCAATTCTTAAATTCGGTTTGGGTACTGATATTGGTACCAACAATCTTCTTGAAAATAAAAGCAAAACTGCCTTGGGTATTCCAAAGCAGGATCAAAAAAGCAGTCTCCTCAGAATTCATAAGCCCAACCCCCACCTTTCCTTATCCCACACGGAGAGACATAACAAACAAACCATTACATGTTGAAAAACACATCTGAAAACAGAAAGGTCATGTCGCTGCCAGTCCTGGGGAACGTTAGCTGATGTTTGGAAAATAGTTGACAGTTGAAGGTTGAGGTTTCTCTTTTCTGCTCAGAAAGAGAATGGAAGGAGAAGAGGGGGAGGGGAAGGGAGGAAGGAATGGAGATAATGAAAGAGGTTATTAGAGTGGTGGGGGGCAATTTACAAGATACAGACTTGCCAAAATAATCTGAGGCCTACCAACATTCTGTTCTAGATTCAAACACACATAAAATACACATGCAGACATAAATGCATACATGTACACACAGAGATATACATATACATGCAGACACATACATTCACACAAGTACAGGGACTAAAACAGGAAAAGACCGTGATTTGCACTGGTTCAAATGTGAAGAGGAATGAGGTTTTGTTTGTTATAATGAAACAAAAAAGTTACAGAATCATCCAACTCTGACTTCCTGGAGAGAAAGATTATTGGACAAAGACAGGTCCCTTTCCAGTAGCTTCAGGGAAGTGAAAGTCAAATGGTGGCCTGAGCATTTCCTAAAAGCTCCTGGATCCCTTTCAGTCCAGCTAATCCTAAACACAGAATGCTTCTCACTGACTCAGCTGGGCACAAGAACCACTCCCCCTCCCACTCCACTCCCCCACCTCTCATCCCTCATCCCACTGCCTGCACACTCCCAGTATCAGCTGCCCTCTGAGATCCCTCTTATCGGAACTGGTAAGACAGAGCCAGGATTCCCGGAGCCAAGACTGGAAATTATCATATTGAAATTTTATTAATAAATGACATTGACAGTAAATAGTGACTCCTTTATGGCCGGTTCAGGGCTCGATGTCTTCAAAACAGAATGCATTTTTCAGGAATGAAGGTGGAAGAGACTAGGGAGTCAGAGATGGCCAAGAGATATTTGGGATTAAACAGAACTTGTGCAACTTTGGGCAAGTCACTTTAACCTGGAAGGGCTCAGCTCTTCCGAGGCACCTCACTGTGTCTGTCAATGGGCTCCTGCATTCTTTGATTAATGTTTAAAAATCATCACTAGTAGGTTATTTCATCCCCGCCCCACCCTTCTGCTCTTTGCTTGTCTTTTCAAAGCGCCTATGGGAGTCTGTCTGTGGAGATATTCGTGATAAAGATTATGGGCTGGGAAGTTTTGCGCCCACCCCCTTCAGTTAACCATAACCGCTTATGGTGGGGTGGACCTACGAGTTTAGATCACTGAATCCGCTGTCACACTCTGACAGTGACACTTGCGGGTATGACATGCATAGGCTGCACACCTGGTTTGTCAGGCTGTTACAAACAGCGGTCCATTTAACTGTCAGACCAGAAGGACAGTCTACCCCCATCCTGTACTCCGCAGCACCCGGCCTCAGGAGTCTCTGGCATCTCTGCTGGACTCAGGTTGAAAGTAGGTTCACTTCACCAGCCCCCACAGGCTCCCCTTAGGAGGGGTCTAGCGGCAACACCGTGGGGAGGCAGGGCAGAGCTCCAGTGTAGGGGAGGCAAAAATCACAGCCGCTTGCGACAGGAGTGACCCACCCTGGTGTTGAAGAGGAATAGCCCCAGCAAGGAAAGAGGAAAGGACCATTTGCCTTGGGGAAGAACTATTCCTGATCATTTGTTTTAAAATGCAATGTCTCGTAGAAACCAACCACTGGTTGCAGTTACCCACAGCACCTGTACAAAAAAGCACCAAGCCAAACCGTGTCCTCAATGAAGAAGCAATACTAGTTCGGTTCAGCAGCAAAAGCTTTGGTTTTTTAAAAGCCATCAGATCCTAAGGCGCAGTCCTCCCACCCCCATTCACCATTCTCAAAGGCTCCCATCACTTCTGCATATTTCTGCCACCAAGAGTGGTTGGATGCTAGTCTGATGCTTTCGGGTACTTTCAGGTGTGTTTCTCGAGCCATCATTTTAAAATTTAAACCTTTTAGTTATCTTCAAACAAACAAACAAAACCGCAAGCTAAGACGCCCTGCAAACATTTAAAATAGCTTGTGTCAGTACTGGGGGAAGCCTCCGCCCCCTGGAATCACTGGTGGATGCCCAGCCTTCATTACAAGTCACATAGCTCACTACATTTCATCAATATCCTCCCTGCCCCCAGCTCGATTTGCTGGCCTGAATACAGGCCTTGGAACGCAGTGCAGACAGCCATGTAGTTTCTGAGATGAAGAGCAGTAAACCCCTGAGTACCATGCCGCCAGTAGAAAGTCTGAGATAAAGACCGATAGCAAGGCATTTAGAGCAGAGATAAGGTTCAGGAATCTTGGAATCTGCCTTCAATGCTTCAGCAGGCAGGACCTCCTTTTAATATCACCCAGGCCCCACCTGGAAGATGGAGTGGTCTCAAGAGGGAGTTGTAAAAGACACTTCACACCCCTTCCCCCCAACCCCCAGACTTGGATCTTTGGAATGTCACCAGAGATGCTAAAAGAGGAAATGCCTCAAAGGCCGGTGCAACAGAAGTTAAAGGGACCCCTTCCTTATTCATAAAGAATAAGCCAAATGTGCTTGAGTGATTCTTATGGTTCCGAGTTTCTGACAGGATGCTTTCAATATTGGCATCAAGTATGACTTATGCCATGTGCCAGAACACTTAATTTCAAAGGAAAAACCAGGAAAGTAAAGATGCATGCCACTTATAATAACCACGTGCAAAAGGCTCGTGAGTTTCAGTACGTCAGTTACAATTAAGAAATTACATTTAATAATCAGTTCTCTTAGTCGCCTTACATTTTTTCTACAGCAATGATACTTGGCTATTCAATTTTACTTTGCAGGAAAAAAAAAAGACTTCCTTTTCAAATGATAACAAAAATGTATGTTTGGCTTTTTCCAAGAAAAAAATGTAAACAAAATGTTTTGATGCATGCATAAAAACAATAAAAATGAAATTATATTTTAGAAATGAACAGAATCCATTTTCTAATATAAAGAAAGACCCACTTCGATGTAACCAGGAAAGACTGCATAACAGCGCTTTCTTTGTAATTCTCAAGCGTAAGTGGATTCGTTAAAAAAAAAATTTACATTTGCAGAAATCTTTAAATGTCCCAAGGAAAAAAGGGAGCAGAATGCTCCGGTAAATTATAAATACAGCTCACATATGCCACAGGAGACTTCCACTCTCACAGATTGTACCTTTTGCAACACAATTCATTTACAAAATGGCAAAACTTTTGCTGTATTTATTTATTAGTCTTTTAAAAGTATTATTAGTATTTTCTTTAAAAGTTGCCAGTCCACAGTCAGAGGTTTTGTGTGTGTGTGTGTGTGTGTGTGTGTATTTAAGCAGCAAATGTTGACATTTAAAATCTAAAGGAATTAGCAGTTTAAAAGTCTTCTTGCAGCTTTAAGAGATTTTATTTGTTGAATTGTCATTTGCTTACTTTTATATTTTTCATGGGTGAATATTTGGACCATATTTTTTAACACTTTTCCACAGAAGTCACACAAATCAATTTGACATTTTTTGCTAGTTTCACCTTGTCATACTTTGCCACTGTGACCCGAGTGAGCACAGTGTTTAGTCCCCAGAATGAGGCAAATATCTGTCACACATTGTTGAGGTTGGATGGCAAGACTTTCTGAACTATGTTTCTTATAGAAATGTTCATGAAAAGTTTACGTTAGACTTTCCATATAATGTGTGTTCCTTTATTCCTATTCAGGAGACCAGAACACTAAAGACACCCTCCCTCCCCACCAACACACGTCCATTTCCCATCCCTAATGAACCAGGGGCAATCCTCTTATTAAAATGGTCACTAACCTTATAAAAAGAAAGCAATGTTTTAATCTCTTACCTGAAAAAGTCTTGTCACTGTGAGAAGAACTGAGATTGTCACTGTCTTATGTTTTCTATGACAGCCCTGGCTTCTGTACTGTATTGCTTTTATGAAGGCTGAAATAACCATGTGTGACTGTAGGCTCTAGGGACCATTATAAAAATGAGATATGTAACTGGCTCAAATATATACTTTAGACCTTGACCTAGGAATCCAGTTGAGAAAACAAATTACCTCACATAGGCTAAAGCATAATTAAAATGTTATTCTAAACCGTTTTTTGCGTGTGTGCAGTTTTGTATGTGAATATTAATTTTATACCAATCACAAAGATGTATATACGGAATTATAGTACTAGGGAATTGTTACATGAACTCCCTTTTCCTTTAGAGTGGCAAACATTGACTTTGAATGTAATCAACTATAACTTCCGTCTTCGAAAATCTTCAAAAATTGCAATTTTTTCTGAACAATACATTTTAGGCTCACAGTTTTGGTGAGTGCATGTAATCCTAGTTCCTGGAAGGCTGAGGCTGGAGAATTGAAAACTTAAGATCAGCCTTAGATTCAGAAGAAATTTAAGCTCTCTAGCTCCCACACCCCTCTGTCTTCCCACTCCTTTCCAGTATCTGGAACAGGCTGGACAAATACCCCCCACAAGACTACACCCCCATTCTACATTCCCCTCCCACACTCGCCAGACATTTTTTTTCCGAGTTTAAACTGTTTTTAAACTTCTTCACACTTAGCCCTGCTGGCATTTATAATGTTGGCTGCACATGCATGTGGCTATCACATTCTCTATTGACTCAACAATAAGTCGTGCCCTCCACTTCTGATTTAATACTTATTTGAAATTGTATTTGTTCAGAACAATGACCTCTGTGGAGCGTATGAATTTTATGCAGCACAAATGACTTTCATACAAAGATTATAAGCGCTAGAGAGGTGGTTCAGTGGTAAGGATACTTGCTGCTCTTACAGGAAATCCCACCCACTTCAGTCCCCAGCACCCTTGGCTGAGGACTTAACCGCCTGTAACACCAGCTCCAAGGGTATCTAATGCAGCCCTCTTCTGGCCTTCACAGGTACTGCACCTGTGCAAACAACAGCAAAACAACACATTTTTAGCTATTTAAAATGAGGTTTGCATCTTAACAATATATTACTCTGAATTGCATCATCAATCAAGTTGTAAATTGATTTGAATCATGAGGAGTAAGATTTTTCAGGGTGCGATTAGCATCTACTGCCAAATGTCATTTATATGTATGCTTTGCTGACTTCAGAATGGAAATGATCCTTTAAAAGAACTTTGAGATAGATCACTCCATCGTTTTGTCATTCTATATCTTTTTAGGCTTTAAAACATAGCTGTATGTTTTCTTTTTAAAAGAAAATATTCAAAATAAAGTTTCAAAAATAAAAATTATGTCGGAATGAATGTTTAAGTACAATGATTATTTGGCTTATTTTGATTCTTGCTTTGAGGCAGAGTTTCTCTATGTAGCCAGGCTTTTCTGGAACTCCCGGTGTAGTTCAGGCTGGCCTCTAACATATGATCCTCCTGCCTCAGCACCACTTTCCTGAATCCTGGAATTACACATATTGATTTTTTTTATGTCATTCACAATGTAGGCTCATTAAGCACAAAACATTATATCCAAAGTAATATTTAAAAGGATAAGAATAAGATGTTATTTCATATACATACATTCTTTTTAAAATGGTCGAAGCCTCTGGGGCATTAATGCCTGTAATTCCAGCACCCTGGGAGTGGATGCTTAAATTACCAATATTATCTGTATACATAGAACAATAAGGATGTTTTCTGTTCCTAATATTGTATATCACTAAATCTCTTAAAGTGAGAATATAGATCTCACCATTTATTTCAGAAACTATTCAGATATCCCCTCTGTTTTGTGAAACAAAATTTTAACAGCATAACGTTTGAGACAGTAATTTCAATTAGTGTCGATCACAATATTCTTTTTATTTTTACTTTTATTTGTTTATTTTCATCTTATAGGATATATATATATATATATATATCTCCAGTTTGTGTTTTTATGAGATTCCTGTATGTGCAAATGCATAGGTTTCTGCATCTGTATTTTTTTGTGCCTCTTCTTGGCCTCTTTTACTTCTGTTTGGTTTTTGTTGTTGTTGTTGTTTATTAGATATTTTATGTATATACATTTAAAATGTAATCCCCTTTCCTAGTTCCCTTCTCTGCCATTCCCCTTCCCCCTGTTTCTATGAGGATGCGCCCCTCCCACCTACCCTCTCCCACCTCAACACCCTGGCATTCCCCTACACTGAGAAACGAGCCTTCACAGGACCAATAGGCTTCTTCTATTGATGGGTGGACAAGGCCATCCTCTGCTACATATGCAGCGGAGCCATGGGTCCCTCCATGTGTACTCTTTGGTTAGTGGTTTAGTCCCCAGGAATTCGGGGAATCTGGTTGGTTGATATTTGTTTTTCTTCCTCTGGGGTTGTAAACCCTTTCAGCTCCTTCAGTCCTTTCTCTAATTCCTCCACTGGGATCCCCATGCTTAGTCCAATGGTTAGCTGCAAGCATCCTCATCTGTATCAGTAAGGCTCTGGCAGAGCCCCTCAGGAGACATCCATATCAGGCTCTGTCAGCAAGCACTTCTAGGCATCAGCAATAGTGACTGGGTTTGGTGGCTGCATATGGGATGGATCCCCAGGTGAGCAGTCTCTGGATGGCCTGTCCTTCAGTCTCTGCTTCATTCTTTTTTTTTAAATATTTATTTAATATATATGAGTACACTGTAGCTTGTCATCAGATACACCAGAAGAAGACATCAGATGCCATTACAGATGGTCATGAGCCACCATGTGGTTGCTGGGAATTGAACTCAGGACCTCAGGAAGAGCAGTCGGTACTCTTAACCTCTGAGCCATCTCTCCAGCCCCTCTGCTTCATTCTTTGTCCCTGTATTTCCTCCCATGAATATTTTGTTCTGCCTTCTAAGAAGGACTGAAGCATTCACATTTTGGTCTTTATTCTTCTTGAACTTCATATGGTCTGTGAATTATGTCTTGGGTATTCTGAGTTTGGGGGCTAATATACAGTTATCAGTGAGTGCATACCATGTGTGTTCTTCTGTGACTGGGTTATCTCACTCAGGATGATATTTTCTAGTTCAATCCATTTACTTATGAATTGCATGAAGTCATTGTTTTTAATAGCTGAGTAGTACTCCATTGTGTAGATGTACCGCACTTTCTGTATCCATTATTCTGTTGAGGGACATCTGGATTCTTTCCAGCGATTATAAATAAGACTGCTATGAACATAGTGGAGCATTTGTCCTTGTTATATGTTGGAGTATCTTTTGGGTATATGCCCAGGAGTGGTATAGCTGGGTCCTCAGGTAGCACTATGTCACAACAATCTTTAAATGAAGTGTACCTCCACCCCTGACAGCTATCTCCCAGGCACTATTCTAGGAGCTCCAAGGAACAAAACAAAAACCTGCTGCCAATCAAATTAAGGCAACCTTTCCCACCAATTAAATAAAAACTTGGGAGGAAGAAAATACTGCAGTTCTAGGCCTAGCCACTAGGTGGCAGAATTCACAATACTGATAGCGTTCCGCAGAGCAAAATTTGGTGCAAATGATAGCTGCTTGCTGTAAAATTTTCTAACGTACTTTCTTGCAAGTGTCTCTTCTTTTTTTTTTTTTTTCCGGAGCTGGGGACCGAACCTAGGGGCAAGTGTCTCTTCTTGAGCGATGTAGTTAATAGCTAATCCTCACAGCACATAAAGTTCTCAGTTTTACAAAGCATCCCCTGCTAGGCACTCATCTGTTCAAAAGTCAGAGCCCACTGTGTGCATTCAAGACCTGCCTTAAGTAAGCTGTCTCTTTTCTTCATCTCATTCCTTTGTACTCCAGATGTTCAGAGCATATCAGGGGTCTGAACATCTGAATTTACGCCGAGCCAACCAAGCCGTGGCTCAATTTTTTTCAAATTTACATTAATATATTTAGCTATTACACTTTGGCCTGCTAATTTGGGGGTTAGTGTCCAAACTAACATTTTGGAGTAATATCCATGTGGACAAGTACTAAACATAGGCACCAATACAAACACACTCGTAATCATGTACCTATTCAGCCAGACTTCAAGCCCTTACACTGGGGAATTGAAGTGCTTCATTCAATTATTCTCCTTTGAAGCAGAACGGAGATATTTTTTTCCCAAACGAAATTGGGAAAAAAATTTTATTCGTTTTTACATCTATTGTAGAGATTAAAACAAACAAAAAACAAAACAAAAAACCCCACTTCATCTTTGAAGATGTTTGTGCAAGATGCAGAAATATTTGCAACCATTTAAATGCAGTCTAAGATTCCCTCTGCCTTGACCATGTGAGGTTCACATCCTTGTTCTTTAAGTCTAAAAGGGACATGCTATCTCTTTGTCATATGATAAACAGAAGAGTAATACTTCTCTGGCTGGAGATCCAGGTGACTCTGCTCCTTTCCTAAGGTCATAAATGGATTTTATCTTTTGGTTTTGTTTTTTGAATTTGTTGGAGACCAAACTAGGAGACTCCTGCATCTCACATGGACAAGCACTGTGTTACTAGGTTACATTCCCTCTCCTCCCCCTCTCCCTCTTCCCACTCCCCCTCCCCGTCCTCCTCCCCCTTTTCCTACTCACCCTATTCCTCCTCACCCTGTTCCTCCTCCTCTTCCTCCCTTCCCTTCCCCTTCCTCTTCCTGCTCTTCTCCTCTTCCTGCCTTCCCTTCCCCTCCTCTTCCTCCTCTTCCTCCCTTCCCTTCCCCTTCCTCTTCCTGCTCTTCTCCTCTTCCTGCCTTCCCTTCCCCCTCCTCTTCCTCCTCTTCCTGCCTTCCCTTCCCCCTCCTCTTTCTCCTCTTCCTCCCTTCCCTTCCCTCCCCCTCCTCTCTTCCCCCTCCTCTTCCTCCTCTTCCTCCTCCCGTTATTCCTTCTTTAGAATCTTGCTAAGTAACCCAAGTAAGCTTCAAACGCGCTGTCCTCCTGCCTCAGCTCACCCTCTTTAGTGCTATAACTACAGGTGACCTCCTCCACAGTCAGCTATAATTGTTCTATTGAGTGATTATTTGAGTTTTCTTTCTGCAGCATCTCCATCCACACAAACCTCTCATGAAATGTGGTTTCTACTGAAATATAATTCAAACAAATGTTTTGTGAACAAAAGAAAACCACTAATATTGTACTACTTGCCATTTTAAGAATAGTATCGATTTCATTTTTGTCCATACATTTTGTTTCTTACTCTCAGGATGGCCCCTTTGACTGATATTACAATAAATCACAATTTCCAATCTTGAGACATGTATTTACTTATGAGAAAATAATAGTCTTATCTACAGAAAGGACTTTTTTTTTTAAGGAAAAAAGAGAAAAATAGAATACACAGTAACCTCTTGAGTAGATCTAGTAAATGGTAATGACATGAAGGAAAAGTTCTTAGCTGAATAACACAATGAAGAGTAAGGTACAAGTTACCTACAACTCTTGCTTCTATATCATTGTCAGCTAAGTATGAGATTTCTGAAACTCAGAGTAATGACATTTCTTTTTATAGGAAACCACTTACGAAACACATTTCCAAAACCTGAAGTTTCCTTCTCATGCCAGGGCTGAGGTTTGAGGCATGGTGTAAATCGTCCCAGCATCACAGGGTTTATTTCTGAATCATGGATTCCAACTGTAATAAGGTTTAAAGATGTTTTTGATTGAAAACAAATTTTGAACCTTGCACACCTTACACCCAACATGACTCCACCTCAAAGTGTTTAAGTTTATTATTACATTTATCACATCGTATTACAGTCACGAGCAGCATAGCCATACATCCTTAGTTTATGCCTGTTATGTCGCAGCACCATCTGGTTTAGCACTTTAACACTCTCAGAAGTGTCCTGGTTTAGACAACAAACCCCAGAGTGCCCCAGCTGAAAGGCAAGTGTCTGTTGGAGAGGCTAAGACTAACTCTGGTGGTCTTAAGCTAAACTGTATCTGTTTGACAAATTACTAATGCTAGGTACCTAGAGATGTCAGGCTGATGTCAGGGAGACTTTGAGGAGAAACCAAGGTAAAGGGTCAAAAGTAGAAATTATCCATTGAGGTGTGTATAGAGAGTGTCAAGGACTCTGGTAAGCCCATACTGAAAAGGTTCTGCTTTTCATTTCCACTAAAAACAGAGCATATTCTAGATAGCAAGTCCTGTAGGTAACAGGACTGGTTGTTTTTAAACCTGGTCTCTCTGTGTAGCTTAGGCTGGTCTCAAGCTCCCTATCCCCTTTTCTCAGCCTTCAGAGTGCCAATTTGGTTTCTTTAGGTTTGTTACTATAAGCGTGTTAGGTGACATCACCTTTGTGAGGAAATCAAGAGCAGTAAAACATCTTACAACACGTTTCCACAGACTCTGAGATGTTCAGGGTTGAGTTGAATTTGGAGTGGTATTTGTATACATTAGGGTGAGATTCAATTTGAGATAATACAACTGGTTTTGAGTATTTTGAGTATAAAATTAGTTATAGTCTTAGCTAATTAATAAATATTATTGCCTATTAATGAATTAGTTAATTTACATGCCAACCACAGTTTCCCCTCCTCCTCTCCTTTCTTTCTTGTCCACCCTTTCCACCCATGGATATCAACCAGCCTTGGCATACCAAACTGCAGTAAGACTAAGCACATCTCCTTTTGAGGCTAGACAAGGCAGCCTAGCAGAAGAAAAGGGACCCGGAAACAGGCAACAGAATCAGAGACAGCCCCTGCTCCCACTGTTAGGAGACCCATGAGGTGAAAATTTCTCGTTTGCTTGAAGATGAAATTGTGTCATGTGATGCTTTTCTGGAAACTGTCTTCTGAGAGGCTGCGTTGCTGACACAGACATGTGAGAGGATGTCTCAGAACAGACACGTGGTGTTTTTCTGGAAGCTGCCTGGGGAAAGGACAAGTGATGCTTTGCTGGAGCAGACACTGGAAAGGACGTGTGATGTTTGGAAGGAGTATAAGTATAAAGCAACAGACCATGGGCAACGCTGGCGCTGGTTCACCTTGCTGGTCTTCATTGAGCCTCACTCATCAAATGTCATAGAGAAAAACACAACAAACAAATCCGCTGGGTGTTCTGGCTGCTTCTTGTCCCTTTGGCCAACTCACACCCTGACAGGCTGAACCTCTCAGTTTCTTTAGGATGGAACAGTTACTGCCAATTCATGTTCTGCTTAAAATTAAACTTCTCATCCTAAAACAGGGTTTCCGATTTTAACTTTATAAACAGCCATTTCTCTATGGGCCATGAGTGTCTCCTCTCTATCCAGAGACAGCCCTTTGTCCCTCTAAAGGACAAATACCCCTCCCCTTCCCTCTCCCCCTTGCCCTCTTTCTCCCCTCTCCCTTGTTCCTATCCCTTTTTCCCTCTTCCTCTAACTCCTCTCTTTGTCCCCTATCCCTGCTCTCTCCCTTGGGAACAGATAAATCTCCTTTTGCTGAGAACTTGGTCTGAGAACTCGTTGGGGGGGGGGTGTCTTGATACTTTCCCTTTCAAAATTAATGCAGCCTAGTGGAGACACACAAATAAAGACATGATATTTCACAATGTTTGTTTTGTAGTCAAAATCAGCTTTGCTCATTCAATGGTTCCTTATTCAGGCCTTATTTAGGTCATGTCCTAGGCTAAATATTTATGATGATATTGGTCTATGCCCTCAATTTCTGTTTTCTCCTACTGGCCTATGACAACTTCCTCTAAGTTTTATCTCCCACCGGAACCCTAGATTGCCGAGGAAGTTTAAATGAGAACTGTCCACCACAGTCATGGCCATTGAAGCCTGGCATTGTTAGTGGCATTGTTGGATGGAGGTTAAATGGCACAGCCTTGCTGATGGAAGAACAGCTCTGGATCCCAAAACTTCCAGTCCTCCAGTCTGCTCTCTGCTTCCTACTTGTAGTTCAGTACGTGAGCTCCCAGCTTCCTGTTTCTGTCTCTATACCTGTTGCTTGCTGCAGTGCCTCCACTCCACCACTGTGGAGCTTTCTGCCTCTGGAACCGTTATCCAAATATACTTTTCTCTTTATGAATTGCTTGAGTCGTGGGTTTTGTTACAATGACAGAGGAGTTAGATTTACAGTCTAACTGCATATCACCCAAACGGAGCTGTCACCTCTGTACTTTGACTGACCAAAAGTGAATGAGTCTGCTCTCATACCAATGCTCCCTGTGCCTGATTATTTCTTCTCTGCCAAGAATGCTGGGCCTCCATCCCCACTTACCTTCTGATGGTGACACTTTCAGCCCACATGGAGTAAGCCTTTCCCCTCTGCTTCCTGCCCAACAGCCAGTAGTGATACACTACAACGGTTTACTTCAGAAGTTTCTCTCGAATTCTTTGCTACCTCTCCTTCTTCCCTTGATATTGCTAAGGTTCATATCGTATTTCACTCACATAATTGTAAGCATACAAGTATAAGTCTGCACTGATTTTCCTAGAATATATTCTATCGCATTTCTGCTTTGTATTTTGTATTGGCATTAGGAAGAATGAAAACAGTCCAGAAGCGGTGCATTTTGTTTTACAAAGCTCAAGTTGTGTACAAAAACGACATTACTAATCTCTTTTTCAGTAGTCTCCCTCGTATTTTTTTCAGTCATTTCTTAACTACGATTTTGCTTGCATCTCCCTTCCCTAATTGCAACGGATTATCCAAGATTCCAATACAATTTTTTTCCATGCTTTGGTTTGAGAACTCTTGTCAAAATCACATTTTTGCCAATAAGGGAATATTAAAATAGCATTTTCTCCTGTTATTCCTCAGGTTAGTAACTGTCTTAGAGTTTCTATTGCTGTAAAGATACGCCATGACCATGCCAATCTTATAAAGGAACTGGGACTGGCTAACAGTTCAGAGGTTTAGTCCCTCATCATCACGACAGGAAGTATGGCAGAACACAGGTATACATGGTGCTGGAGAAGGAGCTGAGAGTTCCACATCCATGTTGGCAAGCAGCAGGAAGTGACTGCATGCTGTATGTGGCTTGAACCACTGAGACCTAAAGGCCTGCCTTCAGGGACACGTTGAAACCACACCCACTCCAACAAGTCCACACCTACTCCAGCAAGGCCACACCTCCCAATAGAGCCTTCTCCCCATGAACCTATGGGGGCCATATTCTTTCAAACTATCACAGTAAAGTACACAAAATACTTGAGTGCCACCAAGTCCCAGTATAGCTTGTAGTCTCTATAATGATTATGTGATCCTTCAAAAGCCAGAGCCCTCTATCAACTGCTATATTATGTGTACCTATGTGAACTGTGATAGACCCAAGCATGGATGTGCTTGCCTTCCTTCACCAACACCCCAAACCCTTGACAAAAAAGAGGTAGATTTCTTTCTTCTCTGTTTTCACTGGACCCTATAAATTCCTTCCTGGAATAAAATGGGATTTCTTTTCATTTGTTTTAGATTAAAATGTTTAAATTTTGTGTATGTGTAAGTCCAGGAGGAATCTGTACACGAGTACAGCTGCAAGCTGAGACAAGAGGATCCCCCAGCAGCTGGAGTTACAAGTGACTATGAGCCACCAGACGTGGGTACTGAGAACCACCCTCAGGTCCTCTGTTCTAGTATGTGCTCTTAGCCTCTGAGTTATCTCTCCAGCCTCATTGCTGCCTTTAGCTGCTTGAGAATTTAAATACAGTTAATGTACAATAATGTCCTAAATTTATTACCCTGTTATAGATAGCTTTGTTATAGGAGCTTT
This sequence comes from Rattus rattus, assembly GCF_011064425.1. NCBI lineage: Eukaryota > Metazoa > Chordata > Mammalia > Rodentia > Muridae > Rattus > Rattus rattus. Next base: position 32,185,409 of record NC_046166.1, on the reverse strand, counting down.
GCTAACGTTCACTATATGGAGTAGAGTATGAATATGTGAGCATATCCCCTGGCTTCACTCAGTTCTTCATCTCATTGCTTCTCTTCTCTGTGAACATTTTACACAAAAGCAACAGAAATCTCTTTAACTTGCTGTTTTGAGGAAATCTACAGTTCCTATTAAATTGCTGTACTTACTGTCATAGTTAGGGTTTTACTGCTGTGAACAGACACAGTGACCAAGGCAAGTTTTATAAAGGACAACATTTAATTGGGGTTGGCTTACAGGTTCAGAGGTTCAATCCATTATCATCAAGGTGGGAACATGGCAGCATCCAGGCATGATGCAGGCAGAGCTGAGTTCTACATCTTAAACTGAAGGGTGCTAGAAGACTTACTTCCAGGCAGCTAGGATGAGGGTCTTTAAGCCCACACCCACAGTGGCACACCTACTTCAACAAGGCCACACCTTCTAATAGTACCACTCTCTGGGCCAAGCATATGCAAACTGTCCCACTTACCATGAAACAAAAGTTCATTTTATGGGAGAAAACTCAAAAGGAAATGTTGGTAATACCTAGAGATTTTTAGCTGTCAAATTTTGTATGTGTAAACATCTCTGTTTAAGGATAAATTTGGCTCTCATGTCTGACATTAAGATATAAAGCATTTGACTTGGGTAGGTCCCCTCGTGCTGAGTCCTTGAGCAGCAGTCCTTTACATGCTGACTAGTAAAGAGACAGAATTTACTCACAGTGGGAGATCAGTGTAACATTTACTTTTGCTTTGGGTTTAAAATCAATGTCATGGCAAATACATTTGCCTAAGATATATTGATAAACTTGGCTTTCTGTGACTGAGAACCAGACCCAGAGTCAGCACAAATTCCATCATGGTAATAAATTCTCCCCTGAGACAGCAGCTACAAGGGTTTACCTTACTCAGTGAGATCTTGGTTCCACACAAGATTCTAGAAGTGTCTCAAGCTTGTTAAGGAATACTGTCATAGTCTCTGTTGACGAACATTCTAGAAAACCTTGTTCATTCTCCTTGTTCCAACATCAATTAAATGAAAATGCATGCTGTTTCGATTTTTGCAGGTAAGAAATAAAAAAAAAAAAATCCCCAAAGAGAAGTCAAAAGGGTAATTGTGATCTCTTTGTAACTACAATTGGATTGTGCAGTTTATTTCCATGAATAACAGACAATTCGAAATTGTGTAAACTAAATTTTGTTTGTATTCACTGGTGGATCTGAGCACCAGTGAAATGCAATCAACTATTGGAGAACCTTACGTGGCTTTGGAAGAGACTCACTGTAGGGCCAGGCGATGGGCGACTGACATACTGTTAACGCAACGCACAAATACTTCATTTTTCTTTCTTGTCTGAGTAGAACCTGCAGCCCTGGCAAGGGAGGCCACACCACTGGATACTCACCACAAATCCTGCTGAAGGCTTCTCTATACAGTGATCAAACAACCTAAAAACTGTGCGTCATCAGGCATTAAGGTGTTCACTCTGTGCATTTTAATAATAGTGACTGAATGTACACCATGTTAAATTTCTGCAGAAATAATCATTAGACATTTATCACATGGTCAAGATTTTTTTTGTATGATTTGTTGGAGGAAATCCCTTTGGTGTGAAACTTATCGGGCAGATTTAAAAATAAAATCATTAGAACTTTACTGATGTTGATACTTGCTGCATTTAACAAATTTTTATGATGTTATTATGACTCAGCATTGATATTGAGCTGAGTTTTGATCACTGGTATTTATTATAATTGATATTGGTACATATGTTTAAATTAAATACAATATAATAATTTTAAAAAGCACGCTTTAGTCAATACAATCAAGAAAATTTAACTTAGCTTGCGATAAATAAGAAGCCATATTCATTTCCCTTATGACTAAAGATGTTGAACATTTCTTTAGGTGCTTTGTGGAAGGGGAAGCCCTTGGTCCTGCCAAGACTGATTGTTGCGGGGAGGGTGGTAATGAGGGAGGATAGGGAGGGGAACATCCATATAGAAGGGGAGGGGGAGGGGTTAGGGGGATGTTGGCCTAGAAATCCGGAAAGGGAATAACATTTGAAATATAAATAAGAAATACCTAAGTTAATAAAGATGGGAAAAAAAGAAGTCATATTCATTCAGTACTTTAGTGTCATATGATTATGCAATTTACTCATAAATCTATGAATAAAAATGGTATAATAAATCAAATTTATTTACAAAAGTTAGCTTAAAAATCACAACTAAATATCAGGTCATGCCTGTCTGTAAAACTGTTCTCTAAAACATGAAAAATGATTTTTCTGTTCAACTGCTTTGACTCTTAAATAAATAGAAAGGAAAAGGAAACATAAGGTAACCCAAGACCCTCAATTCTTTGTTCCTTTTAATTTTTAAAATGCCTTAGAGGGGAGGGAGGGCAGTAGGAAAAATTCTGTCTTCAAATACTTTCCTTTGCAAACTGTCAAAGACCCCTTAGCATCTAATCAGTGATTAACTGCTTGCAAAGAGACTGGAAACAATAGCTTAGGTTTGTGTCCCCAAACATACACATTTCTGAGGTAGACTTTTAAAGTGTCAATGCTAAAGAGGCAGAGCCTCTTGACTCGTAACTGGCACTACTTCCCTTTAGTTAATTTCTTGCCTGGAGAGTAGTTTGGGGCGACAGAGTGGCGTCCCAGTTTCCCAGGTTGTTGCCCTGACAAACTGCAGTGGTGGAAAAGTCAAGGAGCCTGGCAAAATCCCATTAATCATTTTAAATTAAACGCAACCCTCTGTCTTACTGCAGCCAGAAGAAAGACCCTCCCCCCAGCTTTAACAAATGAAAATTTGCTCAGTATAGATTTGGTATATTTTTCTTGTTGGCCTTTAATTCAATTAGACAAAAATAAAATAAAATAATCTACTTCTCCACACTTGAAAACAAAACATTTGTCTGAAACACAATTTAGTGGAGCAGACAAGTGTCCTAAAAATATAACAAACTTTGAATAAAAAAATACATGAAAACATTCTGAGGGCCAAGTGTTTCAGTAAATTAGAAATATGTTTATCTTTACAGTCTTTATAGTTCAGTGAATTAATTTTGTTTTAGCTGAAATATGCTATTTTTAAACATTTTAAAAAGGAGATAAGAAAAATTCCTATAATATATATATATATATATCATATATACACACACACACACATGTCTGTGTATATTTTCATATCTTTAAATATAATTTCAGTAAGTGGTTTTACACGCTGTTAGTGAACACCATGAGAATGGATCTGGAACTCCCTAACCAGTAACTTGCAGAGTATCTGATGCTTTTATGTAAATATCTAACAGCCCCAAGATTAGAACATTCCAGATTCTTCTATTTTATTTTATCTTTTCCTTAAAAACAACGAATATGGTTAAGTGCGGTGTGCTTACTTTTCTGTGTTTGCTATCATTTCCTGAGGATGGCTTCCAGGAAGAAAACAGATGCTCTCATGTTTGACATGAACTCTGGGCTGTGGAATTCACAGTCATATTTAGAAGTTGGAAAACAGATTTCAACTAGAAAAGATTGCTGTTTTAAATATTAAGACTTGCGAATAAGCTTGCTCTTGTGAACATTATAGTCAGCGGTAATCATAATATTACCACACACGAAAAAGAATAGTTAAGAGAAGTAAAGAGCAAGAAGATAGTGACTTCAACTTCTGAAGTTAAAAGCAATTAAAGGAGGGACCTGGGGGTGGGGGGAATGGCTGGGCATCTAAGTGCATGGGCTGCTCTCACAGCAACCTGGGTTAAATTCCTAGCATCCAATATGATGGCTCATGATCATTGATAACTCCAGTGCCAGGAGACTTTTCACTCACTTCTGTTCTCCCAGGAAACTGAATGCACATGACACAGGCATGCACACAAGCAAAACACTCACACATGGAAAAAATGATCAACATAAATAAAAGCAGGTAATGTGTTAATTTTAAAAATTAAAGTAGCAGTGATTCATCCAGTCACTCAAATCTTGGAGGCTGAACACTGTTATACTTAATCTTGATGGACAACTCCATAAGTTCTCAAATCACCAGGGAAACTTGTTCTTTGGGGTTTGCGGACCTACCCACAACGGATGGCATCGTTCCAAGGGTGCAAGCCTAAAATATATAGAAAGGAGAAAGTGAGCCGATCACAAGAATTCATCACGCTACTCTTCCTAGCTCTGGACACAATATAATTTGCTTCAAATTCTTGCGGCCATATTTCTCCATCATGAGGGATTGAACCCTTGAACTGTGAGCTGAAGAAACCCTTTCTTGAGTTGATTTTATCACAGAGTATTTTATCCAGAACCAGAAAGTAAAAGGTGTGTGCATAAATGTTATGTGATATATATATATATATATATATATATATATATATATATATATATATAGTGTGTGTGTGGTTTAAGGTGTGTGTTTGTCTGTTTGTATATAGTGGGTGTATGTGTGTGTATAGTGTGTGTGTAGTGTGAGTGTGGTTTATGGTGTATGTTTGTATGTGTATACTGTGTGTGCATAGTGTGTGCATGTGTGTGTATAGTGTATGTGTGTGTGTATAGTGTGTGTGTGTGTGTGTGTGTGTGCGCGTATGTGTGTGTAGAACACAAAAGTAGAAAGGAGACTATGAGAAGGGAGGAAGAGGTCTAAACGAGGTGGAAAAATATAGAGTAATGGAATAAATATGATGTATTTAAAAGGACAAAGGAGGTCAACATGAGGTAATGAGGGGAGATCACTATGGGCAAATAAAAGCAAAGTATAATGATAAATATCTATGAAAATGTCATCATGAAACTCATCACTCAGTAGCTAGCAAAATATCAACAAATACACACCAAACTGTTAATTGAACAAAATGTAATCTGGAAAAAGCTTTCGGTGACAAATTTGGAGGAGACTAAAAATATTTTAAGCACCCCTCCTCCTCCTCCTTTTCCTCCTCCTCCTCCTTGATTTTTTCTCCTCTTTTTCCTTTGCCTCGGTCTCTCTTTTATTTCTCATTCTTTACTTCTCCATCCCTTGTATTAATCATTTCCCTAGTTCCTTTCATTTGCCTTTCTTTGTCCCATTTCTTCCTTAATATGACTTGTATCATAGAGAACATGACTGGTGACTATATAAGAATTTGTCCACTTAATGTGACACATTGTAGACTTGAGATAACCCAGCCCTTATTGGGGAAGAAACTGCAGACAGGCTAGGAAGCACTCTTGTGGGTTTCAGAAGAGGTCGGATTACATATTGGTTAAAAGAATAATTATTTAGTGACAATATAAAAGCCATTAGCAGCACTGTGACCATTGAGCCTCAAAGAATTCAGTCACAGATGGCAAGAGAGTCAAGAAGCCCGAGAAGAGCCTGAGAGTGTGGACTATACAGTAACTGTCAAATTCAATATCCTTTTGCAGAAGAGAAGGGACTGTAGCTTAAACCCATGGCCTCACACATGTTAAGCAACTTCTCCAGTGAGAAGCCCTCAGTATCCTTCTGGACACCCTTCTTCCATATCCCTTACAGTATCTTTTTTCTCCAGCCTTTCTGAAGTTTTTAAAAGTTTCTTTCTGTCTCCCTTTTCTACCAAAATATAAAGTTCTATTTCTTAATTTTTATTTTTATTATTTTTTAATTTTATGCATATGGGTGTTTAGCTGCATGTATATCCATGTACCGCTTGAGTGGTGGCTGTCTGCAGATGCCAGAACATGATGTTATATCTCCTAGAACTTGTGTAACAGACTATTGTAAAACTGTCATGTGGGTGTTGGAAATCGAACCTGGGTCTTCTGGAAGAACAGCTAGTACTCTTAACTATTGAGCCATTTCTCTAGGGCCTCATTAATATTTTTGTTAAATATTTTATTTACTTTGCGCGTGAGGAAGTCACAGGACCTCTGATCTCCACACTATGATATGGCATGAATGTGAACACATATCCACAGTTATTCTGTCTAGCAGTAAGGAAATTAACAGCTAGGCATAAATACCAAGAACTGCAGATAACACTGTGTAACTATGACCACTTGGATCATTAGCTTCTGGAATTGGTTTGTGGGAGGAATGTGCAAAACTTTCAAACTACAGACTTGAGAAGCCCTGAAGTGCTATAGTCAGACCTTATGGGTCATTCTAAGGAAAGTGAGAAAGACCAGAATGCCAACAAAAGTACACATAGCAAACACTGGGCTTACAGGGTTTCAGAGGAGAACAGAGACAGAAATGAACACAAGAGATCCATGGTACAATCTGGAAAAGCAGCTGGCACATTATGTCTCCTTAAAATACATGAGGATAAATTTTAAAATAACTTTCTGTAGGCAGAGGAAATTTGACGATAGCACAACATTTAGGCAACAGTGTGGTTACAGATCACAGCTCTTAACTAGATTTACAGTAAAAGCAGAAAAATGTGGAAAATGTGAATCTGGGCAAGAAAAAGAAGAATACGTGAATTTCAAATTGTGGACAAAGTGGCTGAGGAAAAGATAGCAGTAATTTAAATAAATTAGGAAAAGAGAAACGTTGGAAACTGTGAATGGTGATTCATGGCCGATAATTCCCCAAGTTGAGGAACTGAAGGAGAAAGATTTCTGTGAGTCCAAGTCAGCCTGGGTGACATACTATATTCTAGGTAAGCCTAGGGAAGGGAAAAAAGGAGAGAGAAGGAAGCAAAGACACACAGACAGGGAGATGGATGGAAGGTAGGATGCACTACATACACTCTGACAATGTGAATAGTTTCATGAGAAGAAGACTCCCATCAAAGCCCCCAAGGTGTAAAAAATTCAGAAATGAATTTAACAGTGCCTAGGAAGGTGAGATCTCCCAGGGTACATGCTAAAGTTAGGATGTGATTTCCCAGGTTCGGCCAAAATGGCATGTAGAAACTACATCAACTGTGGTCCAAGTGATCCAGGATCTATCTTGACCTGGCATGTGAACTTGGGGGTCATTATTGACATTGATATTGGCAGAGTAATTGGAACACGGAGGCTCACACCAGGGACTACAAAGCTATCGTGACTAGGCAAGTTGTAGCAGGAACATTTTCCCTACGTGAATGAACATTTTTCCTACTTCTTAATTAAGTAGGAAGGTGAAATTGAAATTGATTAGGAACTTACAGTAGAGATCTCTGGGAACTGGAAATGTTAGAATCAAGTTCCCTTCAATGTCTTTCAGGGAACACTGAAGGGACTGGGTGTGGCTGGTCTGAAGGGAGAAGGGGGTCATGTGTGCAGCAAGTGGCAGAACCTGGAGCCTAGATGATGGCATCATGAGTTCTAGATCCCAGACAGAGGTGAGAGTTTATTGTTTTTACTGCTGGGTTTTGATCTTGCTTTGTTCCAATTTGTCCTTGCTTTGTCTACATTCCTCGTGTCTGGAATGTTATTCTATAGAACATTGCATATTTGAAATATGTAACAATTTTGTGGCTTATACCTTATTTTATAGAAGCTCATCATTAAAAAGATTGCTCTAAGGTCTAGAAGATACTGGAGTTTGGACTCCTGAAGCATTATTGCATTGAGATGGCCATGCTTTTGTGGGGTCAAAAGGAATGTTATAGTTTGACTGTGGGATGTTTCCACTTGGCTCATGTGTTTGGACATTTGACCCCCAGATAATAGTACTATTTTGGAAGGTTGTGGAACCTTTAAGAAATGAAATTGACTGACAGAAATGAATCTTTATGAGCAAATTTTCCTGGCATTGCTTCTGGGATAGAACTTGGGCTTTTGATCTACAGAGATATAAAGGGGGCATATTGTATTTTCTCATCTCCTAGATGGTCCTAGTTCTCATGCTTCACCTACAATGCTAAACTATAATCCCTATGAATCATAAGCCAAAGATAAACCCTTCCCTTAAATGGGGGGAATGGTTGCATAAATGAGAAAGATAGTGGCAGATTGGTACGCCTGCACCCCCACCACAGCCCTGCCTGTCTCTCAGGAGGACTATTCTAACCCGGGACACAGTTGAGACCCCCGCCCCAGTACCCACACCAGCTGGGACCTCACAGAGCCAAGCAGACATGGGATCTGTTCTGCCCTGCCAGAGCTCCATCACCCTTCTGGTAAGCACATCTACTTGCACCCATGGCAGATAAGTGTGCCTGCTTCCCCACACCGAGCCTTGCCTACCTCTCAGGTGGCCTGCTCTAACCTGAGACACAAACGTGTACCTGCCACTGTGGAGGCTTGCTGCAACTGAGACAGCCCAGCCAGTTAACACGAGAGTCAACCAGATGTCAAAAGGTAAGCAAAGAACATAATCAACAGAAGCCAATGCAAGTTGGCACCATCAGAACCCAGCTCTCCTATTACAGCAAGCCTGGATACCCCAACAAGATTCTGACCTTAAAGTTCATCTCATGAAGATGATAAAAGCCTTTAAAGATGGTATAAATAATTCCCTTAAAGAAATATAGAAAAACACAGTCAAACAGGTAGAGGCTGTTAAAGAGGAAACAAGTAAATCTCTTAAGAAAATACGGGCAAATACAATCAATAAGGTAGGGAAATGAATAAAACAATCCAAGACCTAAAAATGGAGATAGAAACAATTAAGAAATGACAACTGGAGGCAACCCTGGAAATAGAAAACCTAGGAAAGAGATAAAACCCTACAAATGCAAGTATCACCAACAGACTACAACAGATGGTAGAGAGAATCTTAAGTGTAGAAGATACCATAAAAGATATTGATACATCAGTCAAAGAAAATGCCGAGTGTAAAACCTTCCTAACCCAAAACATATGGGAAATATGTGACACGATGAAAAGACTGAAGCTAAGAATAATGGGCACAGAGAGAGTGAGGATTCCCAGTTCAAAGAACCAGTTAACATCTTCAACAAAATCATAGAAGAAAACTTACCTAATCCAAATAAAGCGATGGCCATAAATGTACAAGAAGCCTACAGCACAAAATAGATTGGACCAGAGAAGAAAATCCACCCACTACAAAATAATCAAAACACTCAATGTACAGAGCAAAGAAAGAATATGAGAATCTGTAAGGGGAAAAGGCAAGTAATATATAAAGGCAGACCTATCAGAATTATACCTGACTTCTCAACAGAGACTCTAAAAGCAAGAAGATCCTGGACAAATGACTTGCAGACACTAAGAGACCAGAGAATTCAGGTCCAACTACTATACCCAGCAAAACTCTCAATCACCTTAAATGGAGAAACTACGATATTCCATGGCAAGACCATATTTAAACAATATCTTTCTACTAACCCAGCCCTACATAGGATACTAGAAAAACTTTAACATAAGAAGGATAATTATACCAAAAATAACACAAAAATTCCATCAACAACAAAATAACAGGAACTAACAATCATTGGTCATTAATATCTCTTAACATCAATGGACTCAACCACCCCAACAAAAATACATAAGCTCACAGACAGGAACAGTTCTTCTGCTGCATACAAGAAACATACTTCAGGAACAAAGATAGACACTACCTCACAATAAAGGGATGGAAGAATGTTTTGAAGCAAATGGTCCCAAGAAACAAGCTGGAGTAGCCATTCTAATATCCAATAAAATTAATCAAAAGAGATGAGGAAGTATCTTTCATACTCAAAAGAAAAAAATTCACCAAGATAAACTCTCAATTCTGAACATCTATGCCCCAAATGCAAGGACACCCACATTCATAAAAACAAAAAATAGAAAACAAAACCAAAAACAAAAAAAAACTTTACTGAAGTTCAAAACACATATTGAACCCCATACAATAATAGTGGGAGACTTCAACATCCCAATTTCAACAATAGACAGGTCTTCAAAACAGAAACTAAACAGAGAGCCAATGAAACTAACAGAAGTTATGAACAAAATGGATTCAACATATCAACAAAACATTTCACCCCAAACCAAAAGAACATACCTTCTTCTCAGCACTTCATGGAAACTTCTCCAAAATTGACACAATTGAACACAAAACATGCCTCAACAGATACAAGAAGATTGAAGTAATCCCATGCATCTTATCAGACCACCACCATGGAGTAAGGGTGGACTTCAACAACGGAAAAAACAGAAATCCCACACAAGTGGGAGAGAAATTCCACTTATGGAAACTGAACAACTCTCTACTCAATGATAACTTAGTCAGGGATGAAAGAAAGAAAAAAATTAAAGACTCTAGAATTCAATGAAAATGAAGGCATAACATACGCAAACTTGTAGGACATAATAAAAGCAGTGTTAAGAGGAAAATTCATAGAACTTAGTGTCTTCAAAAAGAAATGGGAGAGATCCTATACTAGCAACTTAAGACCACACCTGAAAGCTCTAGGATTAAAAAAAAAAAAAAAAGCAAACATACCCAAAAGGGGTAGAGGACAGGAAATAATCAAACTCAGGGTAGAAATGAACCAATTAGAAACAAAGAAAATGATACAAAGAATCAACAAAACCAAAAGCTGGTTCTTTGAGAAAAATCAACGAGATAGACTAACCCTTAGCCAAACTAGCTAAAAGGAACAGAGTATGCAAATTAACAAGTGAGAAATGAAAAAGAAAATATAACAGAAACTGAGGAAATTCAAAAAATTATCAAGTCTTACTACTAAAGCCGATACCTGGCAAAATTGGGAAATTTAGATGAAATGGATAATTTTCTAGACATATATCACATATCAAAGTTGAATCAAGATTGAGTAAACCATCTAAACACTATCGTAACTCATAAGGAAATAAAAGCAGTCATTAAAAATCTCCCAACAACAATGACAACAACTACAGCAGCAGAAGCAGCTCAGGGGTAGATGGCTTTAGTGCAGAATTCTACCAGTCCTTCAAAGATGAGCTAATACTAATACTCCTCAAACTATTCCACAAAATAGGAATGGAAGAAACACTACATAATTCATTCTAAGAGGCCACAGTTACCCTGATACCTAAACCACACAAAGATCCAAAAATGAAAGAGAACTTCAGACCAATTTTGCTTATTATGCAAGAATACTAACAAACTGAATCAACAACACATCAAAAACATCATTTGCCATGATCAAGTAGGCCCATCCCAGGGATGCAGGGGTCTTTCAATATACAAAAATTCACTAACGCAATCTACTATAAAAACAAACTCAAAGAAAAAAATTCATCAACCTTCTCATTAGATGCAAAAATAAATAAATAAATAAAAATAAAAGCCCTTTACAAAATCCAACTCCTCTTCATGTTAAAAGTCTTGGAGAGATCAGAATTCAAGACATACCTAAACATAATAAAGCCAATATACAACAACTAGCCAACATCAAATTAAATGGAGAAATACTTGAAGTAATCCCATTAAAATCAGAGACAAGGCTGCCTTCTCTCTCTATTCAATATAGTACTCAAAGTTCTAGCGTGAACAATTAGACAACAAAAGGAGGTCAAGGAAGAAACTGGAAAGGAAGAAATCAAGGTGTCACTATTCACAGATGACATGATAGTATACATAAGTAACCCCAAAAATTCTACCTGAGAACTACTATAGCTGATACACATTTTCAGCAAAGTGGCTGGATATAAAATTAACTCAAAGAAATCAGTAGCCCTCCTTCATACAAATTTTAAACTGGCTAAGGATGAAATTAGGGAAGTAAAACCCTTTACAATAGCCACAAATAATGAAAAATATCTTGGTATAACTCTAACCAGCAATTGAAAGATATGTATGACAAGAATTTCAAGTCCCTGAAAAAAGAAATTGAAGAAGACCTCCAAGGATGGAAAGATCTTTCATGTGTATAGATTGGTGGGACTAACAAAGTGAATATGGCCATTTTACCAAAAGCAATCTATGGATTCAATGCAATTTCCATCAAAATTCTAACACATTGTTTGTTTTACAGACATTGAAAGATCAATTATCAACTTCATATGGAAGAGACAAAAAAAATCCTCAAAATAGCCAAAATGATTCTGAACAATAAAAGAACTGTAACAATCTATCCCTTATCTCAAGCTGTACTACAGAGCAATAATGATAAAAACTGCATAGTATCGGTGCAGAGACAGAAAGGTTGATCAATGGAATGGAATGGAATTCTCAGAAATAAAGCCACACACTCATGGACACTTAATCTTTGACAAATAAAACCATACATGGAAAAAAGAACGTATCTTTAACAAATGGTGCTGGTCTACCTGGCAGTCTGAACATAGAAGAATGCAAATTGACCTATATTGATCACCCTGCATAAATCCTAAGTCTATGTGGATCCAGGACCTCAACATAAAAGCAGACACATCAAATCTAACAGAAGAGAAAGTGGGAAATAGCTTTTAATGCAATGGCACAGGAGAAAATTTCCAGAACCACACCAATGGCTCAAGCTCTAAGACCAACAATTGATAAACAGGACCTCATGAGACTAAAAGAAATGTTTAACATTCTCAGTCAACAGGGAAATGGAAATCAAAACAATCCTGAGATTCTACCTCACACCAATGAGAATGGATCAGATGAAAAACTCAAGTGACAGCAAATGCTGGCAAATATGTGGAGAAACGGAAACACTCTCATTGCTGATGAGATTGCAAATTCATAAAACCACTCTGGAAATCAATTTGACTGATCCTCAGAAAATTGGAAATAGTTCTACCTGAAGACCCAGCTATACTGCTCCTGGGTATATACCCAAAAGATGCTCAACCATATCACAAGGGCACGTGCTCCACTATGTTCATAGCAGCCTTATCCATAATAGCCAGAAACTAGAAGCCCAGATGTTCCTCAACTAAAGAATGGATACAGAAAATACGATTCAATTACACAACGGAATACTATCAGCTATTAAAAATAAGAACATCATGCACTTTTCAGACAAATGGATGGAAGTAGAAAATATCCTGAGTGAGATAACCCAGACCCAAAAGGACATGTGTGGCATGTACGCACGGACAAATGAGTATTAGCCAAAAAGTACAGAACACCATGATATACCCCACAGACCCTGAGAAATTAAACAAGAAGGAAGGCCCAAGTAAGGATGCTTAATCCCATTTGGAAGGGGAAACAAAACAATCATGGGAGGCAGAGAGGAGGGACCTGGATGGGAGTGGAAATGGGAAGGGAAAAGGGGGGACAGAATCAGGTATGGAGGTAGGCAGGAGAGGCCCAGAGGACCAGAAGAATGAGTGGAAATATGCAGCTGCCAGGGGTGGGTGTAGGAAGTGGGGATAATCTCTAGGAAGTCCCAGAGAGCTGGGATGGGGAAAACTCCCAGAAAGTCAGTGGTGGTAGCTGAAATGATTAACAGTGAGGATGTGGAATGTGAAGAGATCACTTCCGGTAGTCAGATAGAACCCACAGAGGAGGGATAGGGACACCAACCCACCTACAAAACTTTTGACACAAAATTGCTCCTAATGTTTAAAAGAAATATGGGGACAAAAATGGAAGAGATTAAAGGAATGGCCAAACAGTACCAGTCCAACTTGGGATCCATTCCCTGGCACTGTTACTGATGTTATGTAGTGCTTGCAGATAGGCGTCTAGCATGGCTGTCCTCTGAGGGCTCTACCTGCAGCAGATTAAGACAGATGCAGACACAGTCAAGCATTGGACTGAGGTCACGGATCCCTATTGGGAATGTTACTTAGGGGAAGAATTGAAGGAACTAAATGGGATAGTACCTCATAGGAAGACCAACAGTGTTAACTAACCTGGACCCCTGGGAGCTCCCAGACTGAGCCAACATGCAAAAATGTATACATGGGTTGTCTGTGGTCCCTGGTACATATGTAGCAGAGGGCTGCCTTGTCTGGCCTCAGTGGGAGAAGATGGCACCTAATCCTTTAGAGTCTTGATGCTCCAGCATGGGGGAGATAGGGTGGGGAACATCCTCTCATAGGTGAAAGGGGAGATGGAGAACTCTGTGAGAGAGGACCAGAAAGGGGGGGGGGTCAACATTTGGGAATGTTTTACACACACACACACACACGCGCGCGCGCGCGCGCAGACACACACGCACATTTGTATATACACACAAAACAGGAGAAAGGCATTAAAGTAGAATTGCATATTCAGCAAAAATTTCTTCAAAAAAAGGTATTTTCAAATACAACTATGAATCCCACAAAACAAACTCTCTCTGGGCACAAGGCCTATACGCTGCCAGAGGAAACCTCTGATGACAACTGGACAAGGCAGGCACTGATGTGAGTATAACGGTGTCATTAGGAGTTATTTCATTGATTTTTTTATTCCCCCAGTCATGTTTGGTTCACCCTTAAGTCTCTGGGCCATGCAGTCTCCAGTTTCTGCCCATACAGGCAGGGTAGGATATAGGATCCCACTACGTATTGCAGACTCTTGAGGTCCCTTTTCTCTTATTGAGTTGTCTTTTCCAGCCCTGATATGAGTTTTTGTTTGTGTTTGCCTTATCTTCTTGTATCTTGCTTTGTCCTGTTTGGCTGTAGACTTTGGACTCCTTTCTATTTTTTTTTTGGAGCTGGGGACTGAACCCAGGGCCTTGCGGTTGCTAGGCAAGCGCTCTACCACTGAGCTAAATCCCCAACCCCTTGGACTCCTTTCTAAAGAGGAACCAATGAGGGAAGTGGATCTGGGAGACAAGAGAGGTAGGGAGAGTTGGGAGGAGTGAAGGGAACAGTGCTTAGGATGCATTGTATGAGAGACAAATGATTTTCAAAAAAAAAAAAAAAAAAAAAACAAATAAAACTATGACAATTTCTAGTTGACTCCAACTTGAATAAATGTTCCCACTTTGAGAAGAAAATTATTGTAAAAAGGGCTTAATCTTCCCAAAACAATAAGAGTATTTAAAATTATATTGACAAACATGAAAGTATATTTTTTTCTTCCCTCATTTAAAGATGCTTGTTAAAAACAAAAGACTTCAGATCTTGTAACATGTAACAACTCTAAAATTGTGGGTAGAGACTATGCCACATGAAGTGGTGTAATATTAACTATAGTTAAGAAACTTCATATAACTGACCTAGCAATTTAATTTGCACCAGATAGGCATTTGTAAAGATTCACATTTTTACATTTCCTTAAATGTAAATTTTATCTCAAAGTGAAAAGATGGTAAAAATGTAGACCTCTAGTCAATGATATATAAACTTATGTGCTTAGCAACAGAGAATATATATATTTTTGAAATTCATCTTGCTATGTTTAAAGTCATTAAGAGGAGTTGATGGGTGGAGGAATGGGTTCATACATGCTGAACAGAATGGAACTATGATTGTAGGATCTAGGTGGAGTGTTCAGGCTTTCTCTGTAAAACATTTAGTTTCTGTTTGAATATTTGCACTAGAAAATTATACTGAAAAAGGGAGGTAGAAGGTGGAAATTAAAAAGGAAAACAATAAGAAAATGAAATCTTTTTTTAAAAAAATGACAGTCAAATTTAGTAAAGTGAGGAGGTAGAGAGGGAGGGAGATTTCAGGAGGTAACAGAGACATCTATAGAAAAATGTGTGTGTGTGTGTTTGTGTGTGTCTGTCTGTGTGTGTGGGAGATCAATGCATCATGCATCAAAAATGACAACTAGATAAAGTAAATTCAGCAGTCTTCCTCTTATCACACAGGCATGTGCCATCTCTGAATGCAGAACTCATGTCCAGGTATCACTACTGTAATGTAGTATAGTACAGAGCTCAGGGAAAGCCCTTGATAAATATTTGAAGAATGGAATATATAATTGTGATTCACAGCACAGTATCATATTATTAGTTAACTGTGAAGAGAGATCAAGATTAGGAAAATAGATAAGACTGAGTATTTGAGACAAGGAAGTAAATATTTCCTCAAGTTCTAATCATATTTTATTCTGCTTATAAATGTGACTTCTAAATTCTGACACATTTTTATATTCTCAATGTTTAAATGATATACTGAAACTTTATTAACCCAGAAGTTTTCAAAATGAACCAAATGATATGTTATACAAATAAGGCCAGTTTTGCATAGTATATTAATATAGTAACAAATCAACACTCTTTTCCAAGTTCAGAGAAATGGGAAGCTGGTATGGGTTTGTAGGGTCAGGTCTAACTTTGACAAAGCCAACAATATTCTTAGATCAGAGTCAAATAAATTTCCAAACTCAGTTCCAGAGAAAAGGAAAACCTTTAGTTAAAATCTTTACAATAAAATAATTATGATTATAAATCTCTTCAGTTAAATATGCATACATTACATGGTATTTTTAAAAGGATGGAAATGGATAGTTTCCAGACAAATCTAATGCACAAACACTCCATTTATAGAGTATATGTCAGTTTAACATTCTCTAATGTTGTGTTATACAGTGGCTGTTTTGTGCAAACATGATGAGCAAAATTAAGAAAAGTTCTGCAAAATTAGTTAGTTCTGAGATTTCTAAACTAGAAAACAGTGAAACAAAAAGAGGGGGTGCAGTCAAGCTGGATTTTACACAGAGGCTGGACTGGAGTGACCAGTGCTGATGCAACCCTGCTGCCGCTAAGTCTGTCCCTGGGTAGCCTTAGTCTGGAGTAAAAAGTTGAAGTTCGAACAATTGTGCTTTTATGCAGCCACATGGCCAATAAGGTAGATGTTGTCATAAAGGTGTCCTACAAAATCTTCACTAATGTTCTGAGCAGCTCGGCGGGTATTTCGAATAAACTCTCTCTTTGACATTTTATTCTTCACATGAGGACTAGTGAGGTCAATGGAAAGTAGAATCAAAGAGTAGCACAGTACATAGACAGCATCTGGAAGGCAAAGAAAACACATCGGTATCAGTTAGCTCAAAATACCCACAGGAGCTAAGGAGATGAAGGTTCAAAATCTCAATAGATCATACAGGGTGGCAATCCACCCTGTGGCCCTAGGCTTTTCTTCCCATTCGAAAGAGACATTTCTGTCCAACTATGACTAAATGAGTTCCACCAATGGCCTTATCTTGCCTGTTAAAAAAAAGTCAACATGTTTATTTCCGAAGAATGCTTTTTACAAAAACCTAATTTAACTTGAAAGCATTCCTAATGCCACGAAATATATTACCTTGGCACTAAAAATAGAATGAAAATAATCTTTCAGATTGTGAAATTACTATTCTTAATGGAGCAATATGCCTTTAAAGGTGGGTGCAATCTGCACTTTAACTTTAAAAATAGACCTTTATGGAAAACATTGATCTGACTGAGTGCATGCAACAAAGTAATTTTCTTTTTTTCATAGAGTCACAGGGCAATACTTGGTGCTTAATATTACAGCAGTAGGAACTATCGTAACATTCGCAGTACTACACTATTTATATCTTAGAATCTTGCAGTCTTAAGAGAGCTAAGTCAGGTATTATATCTTATGAAGCATGATCAGCAAATATCACATAAACAAGTAAGTGTTTTGTAATCTTTGGTTAATAAGCACACTTCTTAGTATAAAGATACAAGTAAATTTATAAAATGAACATACATTTATTAGAGATCACAGCATACATAAGTATCTACATGGTGAAAACTAATTGTATTAATAATAAATTTTAATGGAAACATATTATTAAAAGCTTCAACATAACCTTTACAGTCACTGGCAAAAATAACAAGTAATAACATGAATCCAACTTTCCTCATAAAGCTACGCGTTTCATGTGCAAAGGAGTAAGTGCATGTCCTTCTGAGTGTTCCATTTATGCAGTCACTGTTGCAACAGCTCAACAAGTACTTAGAATTTGTAGATACACACACACACACACACACACACACACACACACACACACACACACTCACACCCACCGAGCTATTCTTACCTGGACTAAGGCCAAGTTCTCGCATTAGGTCAGGATTGCAAGCACAGAACCTATGTGAGAACTTTGTTATAAGAGTTTCAAGGTACTCCCCACGTTCCTCAGGAGCATGAATGTGACGAAAAAATTCTCGCAATGCATTTGGCAAAAACTGATTCCTAAAATTATGCAAGGTTACAAGGTCATCCAAGACATCTCTCCTAAAGAGAAAGAAAAAGGTACAGCTATAGTTAATGTTTTAAAAGAAATAAAAATCATAATATTTCATATCTGTATAAAGAACTTCATTATTGATTACTCTTATCAGTATACTTTATCCTTACCCTTTAAACCAAGCTATTTTGAACTTCTCGAATAGGCTAAAATAAAGCACGATAAAGTAAAATACAGAGTTCTATGAAGAACATAAGATTTGAAGTATTGAAAATGCTGCTCAGCTGGTGTGGTGACACTCATGAAGCTGAGGCAGGAGGATAATGAGTCCAAGGCTAGTCTGAGTTATACACAGACAACCAACCTCCCTGCTATTTTTTCCAAGTGCTCTCTAAGTCCAAAGAGCCCTAGACCCGGTGCCCTCTAAACAGTAATGGATCTTCCTCTATTGCTCCAAGCACATTTCAGAGGTAGAGCTACCCATGTATCTATAGACTATACACTGTCTTACAGCCTGCTCTTCCTTCCTGATAGTTTATTGTAAATAATCTGTGTTTGGAAATGGATTCCCATCATTCTTTTGAGTGGTTACTTACCATCTGAACATATGGGCACAATAAATAATAATTCTATGGATATATATATATACTTGTCTATAATTATATAAACATTATAGATATATAAACATATGTATGTTATATACTTTGACCTATTGCATGTAATATGCAGTGTGACTCTCTGTAACAACATTCTTCAACTGTTACTGACGTCAAACTTGAGTATATGATTATTTGAGCAATCGCTTAGAGCAAGGCTAGGCAAATACTGCCAGTGGGCAAACTCTGACCTACTGCTTGTATGTGTAAATAGATTTGATGGAATGGGGCCATACTGTTTTGTTTATAGTTGGCCTGTGTTTGCTTACACCACACAAATGGCAGAGTTATAAGCAAATGCAACAGAGAGCATAAGGTCAGCAAAGCTAAATATTTACAGAAAGATCTACAAAGAAGAACCAGTCTCTAAGTCCTTAGCATTTAAAGACAAAGTAGTTAAGGACAATACCTTCTATAGGAGACTTCTTTCATGACCAGAATACTGGTGCAAATGCTCCTCTGAGAATTTTTGTGTGCAATTAACAAGAATGTAAGGGCACAGGTGAGTAACTCTGATGAAAATGCCATCTGATCCATCTTCTATACCTGCATGATTGCATACTAAATGTCACCCTTCTAGACTTAAAAAAGGTGTATGGGTATTTTGTCTGTATGCCTGTTTGTCTGTGCACTCTGTGTATACAGTGCCCACTGAGGAGAGAAGAGGACGAATGATCTGGCACTGGAGTTGTGAGCTGCCATGTGGATGCTAGGAACTATACCCAGATCCTCTGCAGAGCAACAAGTATTCTTAACAGTGAAGCATCTCTCCCGATTCACTTTTGCAGAATTTGCAGACTTCACATAATCGCTCTCTGCAACATTATGCAACTACATGCATATCCTTATACTCCTTATGTTTTGAAGTTTACGATTTGTCTTTACAATAGAATTTTCAAATGGACAGTTCCAGGACTTAGAACTTCTGGTTACCTAACCACTTAGCTCATGACTATTAAGAAAAAGTCAGGGCTGCAACTTCTACCTAGATGTCTGTTTTTAGTTGCTATCCCAGGATGTTGGGCTATCACAGTGTCTCACTCTCCAGTTTTGGCTGGCCACAGATTTGAGAACCTCTGCCTCTGCTTCTGAGTGCTGTCAGTACAGCTGTTTATATATACTTTTTTTTATAATGGCAATCTTTTAGCAACATGTTAAACAAAAAAGTCAAATCAACAATAATTTTTACTTTATATTTTTACTCAATTTTGCAACTAGATTATTCTATGTATTATAGCTTTTAAAATAAATTTAACATATTACTTAACTCATTTCTGATAAAAATTAATTTTTGCTTTACCTTTCATCAAGATAGATTCTCAGTTTTTTCCAATTTAGTGTTCTGGTACAGAAGATAAATTTTGCTATTTCCTTTGGCGAATCATCTAGGATACCCTTGGACATAAAGTAGCTCACTCCCTAAGACAGAAAGACAAGTCTACATAAGCACGGTCGGCTTTGACTTAGAACTTTAGTAATCAGGCAATTGCAGAACCACAGCTGTGGGTTCTTTCTAGTATTACTAGAGTGTTTATAGCTCTAACATGCAAAAAACAAGCTGAAGCCTGATCTAAAACTAGGATGTAGTTGATAATTTACATGCAATGAAGAGGAGGAAATTCAAAGTTAGGATTCAGACTTCGTATTTTCTGGCTCATGACAGGATAAACCAAGTGTACAGAAATATGGACTAATTCTGATGGGGATGTGGTCAAGCCATGATGTAGACTATAAAAATGAGCTTTGCAACAAATATTTCCCTTTTCTACGAGAAAGCATTTTTTTAAAGCTCATATACATACACTGTGGTATACATTTTAGGAGAATAGGTTTTTGAGAAAAATAATTAGATCCTCCAAATGAAACACTTAACAACTTAGTTCTGGAAACAAAGATAATTACATTATTGTAGTTCCAGGACTTAGGCCAAACTCCAGGTTGAATCACAATTTCCTACACTGCCTTTAAACATCACTATATTTTGTAAACATCTGGTTAAAATAGCACTGTGAAAAAGCAGAAAAGATAACACAACTTCTGTTGTTTTTGATTGGTTTTGTCTTTGAATTTCCTTTTCTCTGCATGCAGAGTTGTCCAGAGAAGCATTACCCTTACATCTGTGTCTATTTTGACTTTGGTCAACAACAACAAAACATCAACAACAAAAAAGTCCAAATGCTGAAAGCAATGTTCTCTCACATTCAAATAAATCTCAGGTCCGTTTGAATGTGCAGTTATTGAAATAAAAGGCAGGTGTGTTTATTTCAACTTGTAGTTCCAGATACATGCATTCCAATGAATGTGCATGTCTGGATAGTAACAATGTTTGCAGCTAACTGGCAGACTAGAACATACAATGTACATGCAACATACTGCTTTTGCACATAAAGTCCTTCAGCATTTCTCCACTTTACAAACACGCTGTACTCAGAAATATTGTGCACATTAGAATCTTAAAAAGTTAAGAATTTTTATGAAAGACTCAAAGATAAAAACTTCCTCATTAAAATTTTGTATTAAAAAGTTTAAAAAGCAATTTGGTTCTATGAGGTAATGCTTTTGAAAGGTTCTAATTAGCTGCATGTTGCAATTTGAAGATAAGATTTTTTATATAAAGCTGATTTTAGGAGCCATCAGAATGTCAACAGCAACATTATCAACCTTTCACGTGAGGTGTGATACTATAAAGGCGATGCTAGGGCATCAATTAGAAGAGCAGACTGTGACAGCATGAGGCTTTCCTGTCCCTTCATGCTGTGTTCCATCAACTCTGAGAAACAGCGGCTACATGCTGTGCTAGGTCAAGGTAGAAAATCTTTTTGGGAATGAGGCTCTCCTGGCAGTGCTGGAGGGGGCAGGGACTAGACTACAGTTAGTGCTCGTTCCCCTTTCCTCCTTTGTCTGAATGACTGAGAGTTGACTGTATGCTCATTCATCTGCCCAGCAAACTGTGAGTCGTGTTTGCTTCCCAAATGCCTCTCTACAGAACAACGGTAAAACTTCAGAATTATTTCCAGTGGTTAAGTTTAACTGAAGGGACTCAAAGGCAAGGGATGTTTATTATACATTATAATACTTATTTATAATACTTTATTTATATACCAATTACCAGGTAAAAGGTATTAAATTAGTTCTGGTCTCCCTGTTAAAATTACACAAAAAAATTCATAATTCTATAGATACATGATAGTACCATTTCAACATCATTTGATGTTATTTAGTTACACAGTAACCTTAATATGTGGATCATTAAGTATCATAAAAGATATTTAATAATAATACACTGTTGGTCATTTCCTTTTTATGGAACAGGTTTGGAAATCTTATACATCTAATCTAACTTAAGTTCTCTAAATTAATTAAATGCAAAGAAGTGAGCATACAGACAATTCAGAAAATTGGGAAAATGATCTGAAATAAGCCAATTTTATTGTTTTTATGAGGAAAAAAGGCACATGCCCGTTTCAAGACTTGGATTTCTCTGAAGCAGGAGGGTTAGCCTTCTAAGCATAGGAGGAATAGTCAGCAAGCACTAGTGTCAGTTCAATTAGTATCATGTAAGAAAGCACAAGCTTGCAACTAGAGCTTAGTTGCTCAAACTCTGTCATGTTTGTATTTTTTTTTCTTTTTTGCTTTTCTAAAATTTAAACTTCAGTTTTCAAATTTTCTACAATTTAATTTCATTGCTTATTTAAATTTAATTCCTAATTTGAATACTATTCTGTTCTACTTTTAGAATTACTTAAGTTGTTGTGATCAGGGTAACTGCTCATCTTCACTTGTGGAAATTCTCAAACGTGTTTATTAGGTAATGGCACTAGAGCACAGTGGTTCTGGTCTTGTGAAGTGACTCTAGTCACAAAGGTGAGCTCAGCAGTTGAAATGTTCTGTCAAAGGAGATAGGCCTCAGAAGTATTTCTAAAGACAGTTACCATGAGGCACACATCATCTACAATAGAAAAAACAGCATCATGCCTAATATTTACTCATAATGTTCATATTAAAATAATTTTTGGTTTTATTTTTGTTTAGTTTTTCAAGACAGGGTTTCTCTCTGTGTGTAGCCCTGGCTGTCCTGGAACTCACTTTGTAGACCAGGCTGACCTTGAACTCAAGAGATCTGCCTGCCTCTGCCTTCAAAGTGCTGAGATTAAAGGTGTGTGCACCACTACCCAGTTTAAAAATGTATTGCTTAAGGTTTGGTTTAAAGAAATATTCACACAAGGATTTACTTTTAGAGGAGGTCTGGAAGGCCATTGATGGGCTCAGCACCTTGGCTCACTGGAGTCATCTGACCAACCCCAAAGACTTAGAGAACTTTAAGAAAATATCCATTTAGGTTTCATAGTTAGATATAATAATGAACACCCAGGGGCTACTTTATAAAACAGACACATGCGCATATTTATATATCTCTCTATAAGCACGACCTTAAAGATTTAAATAGATACAGTATTGAGTAACAGACACTGAGTAGTGGAAGACAAGTATTTTATCCAAAGAAAATTTAATGTATTTGTTATGATGAGACAGATATATAAATAACTAGAATATATCCATAGCACAAATTAATAATTTAAGATGGTTGAATAAATAAGTGAGCATGTAAAATAAGCATTGTACAGTCCAACACCAGAAATAATTACTAAGAGCTAGGACACATGGATCAGATTTGAGGGAGTGAAAGGTCTCAATAGCTTTGAAGAAAAGCACACCGAAGAACACCATTTTTACTGTCTGTATCATGAGAGCAAAGGCAAACAAGAAACACAGATGGGCTCTATTCAGGAAAAGAGGGAAGGATCTTGAACTTGAGAGTAAGTCTAAAACTGAATTTAGAGTAGTGCTGAATTTTATGTTCTAGCCACACGTACGTGAAAACCTCTGAAGGCTACATAACGAAGTGAAGCAATGCTCTACAGTGTGATTTGACAATGTAACAGTCCTTTCTTAGTGTGGATCTGCTTTCTGGACTGTTATTTAGTCAACCTTAGTCCAGAAATCCTTCCCAAAACTTCCCAAATTTTAAGCTAGTCACCATTTGAATAGAGTAAGGTCACAAGTTTCTAAGTCCCACCTAATCTGATCTGTGTTCCTGTTGTATATGACACAAGTTCCATGCTGGGGGCCCTGGTATCACAGTACTTGTGACCAATAGACCAACATTTTACTTAGAAACGCCTCTGAAACACAAGAACAGTGATTGCTAGCAAAGGGAGCTCACATTGACTCCTTTCAAAGAAGAGGTGGAAGTACCATAAATCATATAGAGAATACATTTATTACCATATATTGTTGTAAGTTTTCTAGTAATTATAGTTATTCTTTATGATGAGTTAAAGTTTATAGTTACAAATGCATAGAAATAATATATGTGTGTGTATATATTATATATAATGTGTCTACACACACACACATATATATACATATACATATACATATACATATACATACATATACATATACATATACATACATATATATATATATATATATATAGTTTCAGGACTATCTATACACAAAAAGCTTTGGGCTTCAAATGCATAACCTGTAGAGACCACTATACCATGAAGAGAAATAATAGACTATAAATTAAGTAATTGGCTATGGCAGCTATCCTGGTTTGAACATGTACAAAACAGCAAAGTAGTTAGTAATAGATTGTAAAATATAACTTAGAACTCTATCTGTCACTTAAATGAAGTTCGGAAGTGAATGCACTTGATGAATGTTTGTTAAACATCAGCCTACAAGACAATGAAAAGTGAATGGTGACCGATTTTCTGGCTTGATGAAGAGGAAAATGACTTCAAAAATAATGTGGCAAAACAAGAGATGGGCTGGAGATGTGACTCAGGTTTCATTCCCAGTACCACATAAAAACAACAAAAACTAGGAGTGGCAGTACATATTTGTAATCCTGGAATTCAAGGAGTGGAAACAGAATGAGTTCAAGGAGTCTGAGGCCACACATGTGAGAGCCTGCCTGAAAACAAACCAACAGATGAGGGTGTTAAGGCCAGGGGAACTCAGTGCTCCAGTTCTTGTTCATTATGTGCAGGACCCTGGGTTTGATTCCAAAATTAGAGAGGATAAAGGGGAGGGACTAGGGATAGGAGAGGTACTCCCCACACACTCATAAACACACACATAGAGTTAACTGATGTAATGGTGGATTAACTAGAAAGACTTAAAAGGTAATTAACTACTAAAAAGATAGAGCTGAAAAAAATGGTGTGTGTGTGTGTGTGTGTGTAACGATGATGAGGAAAGAAAAAAGAGCCCAGAATTTGAGAGGGAGTACATGGGAGGAGCGTGGGGGTAATGACGAAATTATATTTTAATTAAATAAAAAGTATAGACTAAAAATATAGGGCTGGAGAGATAGCTCAGTCTTTAGGAAGGAGTTGCTCTTCTGGAGGGCCAGCGTCAGATTCCCAAGGTCCACAGGACTGCTCATAACACTCTAGCTTCAGAAACAGGGGATTTGGCTTCCTCTTCTGGCCTCTCTAGGCTCCAACCACACATCATGTGTAAACATACAAGCAGGCAAAATACCAATACACATAAACAAACACACAAAATAAATTCAAATAAAAAGTGGACCCATAATTAGGAGGGAGCAGAGGTGGATGTGGGTATGACTGAGTAGGAGTTGGGGTGGGTGTGATAAAAATGGGTAGTGTGAATATATATAACACTCTCTAAGAGTTACAAAAAGATTGTTTGGTTTTGTAGTATGGAATAATTTATTTAGGGCATGGGGAGGGGAGTTGAGGAGGGAGTAAAGACAGAGAAAGGAGGGGGAAGGAAAAGGGAGAGGAGGGGAGGGGAAGGAAAGGGAGAGGAGAAGAATAAGAAGTTGAGGCTGGTCATGAAGTTGTAGAAAGTGGGGAATGGACAGGAATGGGGAGAGAAGGGATAGAGAGGGGAGAGAGTAAGAGCAGAAGCACAAAAATGTTAAAAATTAACCATGTGAGGGCTGTCCCCAGTTGGATTTAAAATAAAGTGAATGGGTAAATATCAAAGGCTTTGAACAAGCAATATTCCAGGTAAGGGGGGTGGCAGAGGAATGTCTTGGGATCCGAGACTGAGTTGTAATAAGAAAAGGATGTACACAGGTCAGTGCCAGCCCAGTGTAGTGGTCTATCCTAGAACCGCACTACCAAGGAGGTTGAGGCAGGAGAGTTGAGGCAGTTGGATATGCAGTGAGGCTAGCTAAGACTATAATGTAAGCCCCAGTTTAAAGGAAAATTAACACCTCACACACAAACCCCAAACGAAAGCAAACTGAAAGACAAAACCTTGAACGAGTAAGCAACAGTTCCTCAGTGGAGTTACAAGAGCACCATTTTCAGAAGTGGCACCAAACCATACTCTATGCTCTGATCATAGTGCTGCCACCTGATGATGTGAAAACAAGCAATTTACTTAAACTTTCTGAGCCTGTTTCCTAAGCAGTAAAACAGTCTTAAGAGAGCTTTTTATGGTCATTACAGTGACCAACAGAAACACAGCAGATCTCCTTTTAGATGGTTCCAGGAGATTAATGGGTAAACAGGACATCCGACTGGGAAAAAAGAAAGTAGTGATTTTCCAGAAGTCTCTCCATAGACTTAGTCAAGTTCAAATCGACCTCAATAAGGAGTGAGCTCAAGGTGGGGAAACTGAGGAAGGCACAATCACCTGGAAATATTAGGACATGGTGGAGAGGAAGGAAAAATTAATTATGAGAAAGAAAAAAAGGGTCTATTCTTTAGAGATAATTTTGAACTATGTATGCCAGAAGATAAAGGAAACTTGACAGAGAAAGGAAGCCGGGAGCAAAGCAGATGACAAGAGCAGGGAAAGACAAAAGACCTGCCAGAGGCACAGTGCTGTGCACTGTTGGACCGGGCTCGGTACTAGAATGCAAAATCAAAGCTCATATTAGTTGATTTCTGCTTTTACAGTAAATTTGAAGGCTTTCAGAAGTATACCTCTTACATTTTAGCAAAAGAATTATAACACAAAATAATTCAATCTGCATTTCTAATTTTTTTCACATTAGTTTTCACATATTTGAATCACAATGAAACAGGAAATTTGAATGTGCTACAGCACGTAGAGTAATGCACTCTAAGAAGTATATTAAGAGGTACAGTTTATTTTCCAAGTCCCCTTCCTGGGTGTGACCTGTATGAGCTGTATGACACGTAGAGCAATGCACTCTAAGAAGTGACCTGTATGACACGTAGAGTAATGCACTCTTAAGAAGTATATTAAGAGGTACAGTTTATTTTCCAAGTCCCCTTCCTGGGTATGACCTGTATGAGCAGTTACAGTCTGTCTGCTCAGGCGGACTCAGGCGGAGAACAGGCACAGCATCCTTTCTTGCTCCCAGTTTCTTTCCTAAAGCACTGCAGAATGCTAAAGTAAGCATGAAATCTTACCTTCCTTATCTAGCCAAGGAGAAAAAAAGAAAATAAAAACAGCAAAGCATGAATAATTAACAATGACTTATCTGAAGATGTCTATTTGGCAATGAAAAAAACTTACTTTTTCATTTGTGGTGAAACAAATGCACAAGATTTATAATGAGAAATTTCAAACAGTTTTTATCTTGCTATTTCATCTTGTTATGTATTTTATAATATTTTCTCTCTTCTTTATGTATGCAAAGCCTTCTCACATGCTTAGAGACCTTCAGAATGTAATTCAGCAGTAATGTGTGTTTGTAAGGACAACCCTCATGGGCCATCTCAAAATGTAGTGCTTTAGCATATTTCCTAACAGGGAATGATTCAGAAAAGTTGACCTTTGTACAAACAAACCTACATCTGTCTATGTTACGGAATCTTTTCTTCACAAATCGTGATTAGAGATAGGAACCCTTTGTGATTCTGTAGTTGTTTGTTTTAAGGAGTTGCCAGCTTTCCTCTTATGGAAATACTCCTAATGAGGTCATTTACTGGAAGGTTCTATACTGTATGGAACCAATAGGAAAGGGTACTTCAAGAGCTGCAAATGTTATCTCTTCTTCGTAAAAGCAGAGGACATGCTATGCACACTGTGGAGAAGTGACAGTTGAGGACAGTGTAAACATCCTATGACTAATCCCCTTAAATATGGTTACTGAAGCAAGTTTTATCATCCTAACGGCACATTTAATCCACAGGGTACAAAAATCAGACAATTCATGCTTGAATGTGGGATTCAGGAAGAAATGACTTTATGTATGGATACTATTTAAGTTGGCAGTATTTTGTTTCCACGGACTTTTGGTTATATAAAAATATAAGATATGGAGAAATGGCTGAATACTGAGATCCTTGTGGCTAGAATGGGTCAACAGGAAGTCTCATATAAAAGTAAATAAAAATGCAAATAGAAAAAAACTTTTTTCAAAGAAACTTAGAGAAATGGAGGCTAAGACACAAAAGCAGATTTTCTGCTTTTTTTCAAAAGAGAAAGCATTAGACATTAGACAAATAACTTAAACCTCATTATTTAAGTTGTAAATAACTGAAAGCCCTGATAAGTAATTTAAATACTTTCTAAGAGAAAATGAGCTCCTCCCTCCTGTGAGTTACTAAAGTTCCTCACAGAGCCGCCCCTGTGACTAAGATGGCTGCATGATGGCCTTTCACAAGGTATCGCCAACAACTGCATGGGCACTTCATCCCCGAAATGGTTGCTCTTGGTTGATGTAAAACTCTTAGAAAAGCCCATTCTACCTAAACCAGGCTCTAGGCTGGCAAAAGAAGCTTAATTAGCTATGATGTGCTTAATGATAATTCAAACTAACGAGGCAGTGATGTTAACACATGAAATATCATATACAAATACTATACTTTGAAAACAAAATTGTAACTTTGTCATAATCTCTAGACACATGGACATCTAAAATATACTTATGAGCTTTGAAACATCTTTAAAAATAATTATCAAATTTTTAAAAAGTCTTAAGAGTACAGCAGTAGAGGAATGCATTCATCAACACAGCATGTTACTGTGAATACTTGCCAGATAATACACTAAAGGCAAAAAGTCTCACCAAAGTGTGAGGATCCTGGTCTGACCAATGCACACATTATAAAGAACTACTACTCAAGCTGCAAAGAGTTATTTGCTAGAACCTAAAGGTTTGAGAGGAATTTCAAGGTCTGAAGCAGAGTCTGGTTCTTCAAATTTTAAGTTCCGGTAGCTGTACCTGGAAAACACATACCTACTGAGCAGTTAGAAACACTGACTATTTGACTTGTCTTATTTATTTAATCATCATACTGTCACTAGTATCTAACTACCTATTCCATGAAGGCAAATACAACACAGAGGCTATTGACTCGATATCAAAATGACATGACTCATGACATCAAGGTACTTAGTAAGACCTCCCTCTGGACGTGTGGAAACACCTCAAATTTACTTCTTAGAGCACTGTTCCAAATCACTGTGCAATAATGACTGGCCTAGAATGGTTCAGCCTTAGGATCTTAATTCTGAAGAAGGTAACCCTAAAAGTTTTATGATGAAAGAAGAAAACAGTAAATAATCTAATGGATAAATTTACACTCTGGTCAATTTGTTGAAACATAAAGCTAATGTTGTACTTATGATTTCCCATACTTCTAAAGCCACGACTAAGTTCATAGAAACCTTATGCTTGAAGATTGAATCTGAGGGAAAAAATGTCATTTACATTTCTGATACAGCAGCCATGTTGGGAGCATCAACTAATAAATTAAAGAGGTAAGAGAGGCATAATAATCTTATGTATTAAATCCAGAAAGTGGTATCAAGGATTTGAAACTATACTTATATCAAGTTAGAGGAAACCTAGTCAGAGAAAATATGCTAAAAGAAATTAGAAAAATATAATTTTCTTTGAAATGAACTTAAGATAACCAATATAATTAGATTTCTGAGTATATTAATCTAAAATTGGTAATAAAAGCATAAATTAAATGAAGAAAAAGACCCGCTCATATATACTGTCTAGCAACATACTGCCCAATAATTTCACTTAATTTTTATTTATGATGATTTCACAATGGGACAGTAAATTAGCATTTAACATAGATAATAAAGGAAACAAGTGGAAAGTGCATCAGCTGCTCTTTGAACCAATTGTGGGAAATCCATTTCTCTGAGAAAGGTTTACTTTGACTCTACAACGTGCATGCAAACCATGTGCTGCAATAATTCTAGGAGAGAGGACGAAGAGGGAAAACCTGATAGATAATAAAATTGACTTAGCAGGCCGGACAGAGTTAGTTTCTTAACTAACTTTAAATCACCTATAAACCAGACTAGATATACATACATACATACATACATCCTGCATACATACATACTGCATACATACATACTATATAAACATACATTCATATATACATACAATATTCTCATCACAAAAAAGGCAGTCCCCACATTTCTCATACTTAGGTTTAGAAACAAGTTTTACAAATCCTTCAATTATATAATTCTGCTGATGTAATTCACAAGACTAAATTACATAAACACTTCTGGGTCAATAGGAAAAGGAATAGAAAGGATTTCACAGACAGTTTAGGCCCGTAATTCAGATACTCTGCTAAGTAAGAGGCTAGAAGCAGATAACGGGGACTCGGTCTTTGGGTAAACACCCCTAATAACACTTTAATAAGTGATCACTTGCAAGGGTTTGATTCTCTCTCCTTTAGTTATGGTATCGTTGGAGGCCTTATACCCAAAGGAGGGACACTGGTACTGGATACAAGCAATTTGGATAGGTAGAACAGTACAAATTTATCTTTATTTTTGATGTGAGAGTTTAATTGGAGTAAAAGGAGCTAGTTAACAATTAGATAAATCCCTAACCTAAATACAGCTCAACTAGCCTTTCCCAGGCAAGTTAATACTTTTAGTCTGCTAATTGGTTACAACATGTATAATGTGCTGGGGCAATGATGGCCAACCAATCTTTGGTTTAATTTGAGGCCCATGCCTCAAGAGGGAGCCCATGCCCTATACTGCCTGGATGGCAAGGAACTGGAAACTAGATGGCACGGAGACCTAGAATAGAACCAAACACAACTGGCAAACAAACAAACAATTCCTAATGAACTACTGATAAACTAATTACACTAATAGACTGGTGTCTTATACAGTTGTCATCTGAGAGGCTTTGTCCAGCAGCAGATGAGAGTGGGTACAGTGACCCACAGCCAGACATTATGCAAACAGAAAAGTCTAAACTAGAAGTCTTCGTCAGGTCCCTCCCCTCAAAGCTTGGGGAACCTCCTGGAAGAGATGGAGGAAAGACTGTAGAAGTCACAGGGGATGAAGGACACCAAGAGAATCAACTAAGCAGGGCTCACAGGGGCTTACAGACTGAAGCAGCAAACACTGAACCTGCTTTGGTCTCTGTCAGGCTGTTAGCTTGACATTTTTGCTGGACTCCTAACTCTGAGTGTGGGTCTGACTCTGACGTTTTTGCTTACTCTTTAGACTCTTTTCCTCCTGTTGGGTTGCCTTGTCCAGCCTTGCTGTGACAGCTTTTTGCCTTGTCTTATTGTATCTTGTTTTGTCCTATTTGGATATTGTTTCTTGGAGGCCTGCTTTCTTCTGATGAAGAAATGGGGGGAGGTAGATCTGGAGGAGATGGAGGAGTAGAAGTGGGAAAACTGGTTGGGATGCATTGTATAAGAGAATAATCTATTTTCAAGGAAGGAAAGAGAAAGGAAAAAGGAAGGAAGGAAGGAAGGACAGATGAAGGGAGGGAGGGAGGGAGGGAGGGAGGGAGGGAGGGAGATATGGCAGCTCTTTCAGTCAATGTTGACAGACCGTCAAGGATGAAATCAGTGCATCACTATGAGACGTCTTCCTCAAATGTTTTTTTTTTTTTTTTTTCGGAGCTGGGGACCGAACCCAGGGCCTTGCGCCTTCCTAGGCAAGCGCTCACCACTGAGCTAAATCCCCAACCCCTTCCTCAAATGTTTTATGCAAAGAAATATATATGATTTAAGTCACTGTCAGCTTAGCTGTTCCTTGAAGCCATATCCTTGATACATATTGCAGGTACCCGTTCATAAAATGAGGCACTGGCTGAGAAACACTGACAGCCACCGACTGACTTAATCATTCCAAGATAAGCTTCAGTTTATATACTAGCCAAGAATTAGAAATTCACGTTTCTGTATCTGTAGGCTATAAAAAAAACTATTCAAGGTAAATACATCTTCCTGTCAATAGGGCTTATTCTCAACTATCTACAACATCAAGTTATTCCTGAGAGAGTTTTCTATTAAAAAAAAAAAAGTAAAATTCTCTAGCTTGGTGGAACTAGAATTAATCTCAAAATGTAGAGCATTCTCCAGAAAAAAAACAAAAACAAAAACAAAAACAAAAACAAAAACACCTCCCTATATGGCCTATAAGTCTTCATTGGAAATAGAGGAGATATTCAGATTTCATATAGCTCATACAGAGAATAAGATATCAAAGATTTAATAACAAGTAGCTAATAGTATAAAATTACTTTTCAGGGACATTTGTATCAGTCTACAGCAATATTGAATATTGCTCTAGGGGTTTATTTTCTAAAGTAACACTTTCCTTAACAAATTAAAACACAAAATATGAAAATTATCTCTGTCTGTCAAGACACAAGAAAGCTGTTGGTTTTAAATAGGAAATACGATCAGAAAATGGAAAAGAAAACAAGTAATTGTAGGTATAGAGATTCCATTATAGAGAAGGCATGTTAAATTTCAAACAATTATAAACCAACAGAGTTTTATCAGATAGCTGCAAATGAATAGAATGACATCTCAGTCAGTCTTAAATTTATAAGTGTATTTCTAAGTATGTTTTTTGGAATGTTCCTTAAAAAAACCAAATACTGTTGTATCAAATAAGCTTGAATAATGTTTCATACTAAGTGTAGTTGTTGAATATTCCCTATGTGCATCATGAATTATAGGCTTTTGAAAATGTCTTCCTTATTATGTAATTGAGAATACCCTTCTGTTTGTTCTGACAAAACCAAATGAGGTTATCTATCCTTAGGAGTAAAAGTTTAAGATATTTATGTTACTGTCCTTATGCTATGAAGTAGATAATAACCATTTTCAGGCTATACATAAAAAACTCAGTCAAATCTCTAACGGTAAGGTGAGCACCTTCTTAAAATTGCTCCTATAATGGATGAATTATACATTTCCTGGTTAAATAGCCAAAAAAAAATTGTTGTTTTAACAATAAATTATTTATCTACTTAATTCATTTCCATGTAAAATAGGTCAAACAAAATACTTTTCATAATAGATTTTTATTCAAGATCCAATTAGTGAAATGCATAAAGGTGTATGAATTAGGTATTTGGTATGAATGTAGGGGAAATTTGCTTATATAGCTAATGCATACTTTTATATTGTAAAGACTATTTACAACATACTTAGAGTTGAAAACAAGTCTATATTACACTATGCCTACTATGAGTTTTTAAGACTCTAAATTTAAAAATAACAATGTCCAAAAAATGTTCTAAGCAAGGTGGATGAAAAGTACAATTTATCACAACTCCTAGCAGACTAGAATTGACACACTGAACTTGTACATGCAGGGAAAAGTACAACTTAGTGTAAACAGAGAATATTCATCACATTCCTTTACTAGAATGTGGTCACTGGCACACAGTACACAAGCTCATGCACAAGATCAAGACATTACACACAGCTGAGATCACAATGTCATGCAGATCACAACAGCGTGCTAGATAATCGTACCAAATTGTGCAGATGTTCTCCCCCACCCCACGAGCCACTGCCAGCAGTTGCTATGGAGTTTGGTTACCCATATCCATGACATGACGGTGTCCTTTGGAGAATCTTGTTCCCTGTGGCTGTAAGTATTCTTATTTTTATATTTTAATGATATTTGCTATGAAAAAATCTTACGTACAAAAGTAGAAATCATGGAAAAATACACTTTTTATAATAATCAACAAATATGTGTTACTTATCTCAAGCAGCTGCAATAAACACCACTTATATTGAACATATTATTAACAATAATTTACTGCTTACGTGGATGAACCCCAGAAAAATATGTCTGATGACAGTGCTCTAGTGAGTGGGGGAAAAATAAATCTCCAGAAAGTACTCTGCCTCTAGCATTCCATTCCCATGATCTGGCTGATTATACTTATATTGCCAAGTTCTCCAGGAGAATATCTTTCTGATAACTTGGTTTTATGTGACTTTGATTCACTTTGTAAGTAATAAACAAATTGATTTTGTATTTGTAATGAAAATTAGGATAGAGTCATTAAAATGATTTCCAAATACATTAAATGGATATCAATATTTAAATGCCTTTTTGGGGGTGGCCTATTTGTCCTATAAATATATTTTAGTAAAGATAAAATTTTATTTTTGCTATACATAATACCTGGGAAAGTCCTGATACTCACAATAACATAGAATCAGAGTCTAGAACAACAGACACTTGGAATGGCTCAGCTCTGTGTCTCTGTCCCTTTCAGAACAGTGGATTAGTTTATTCAGGAACATTCTAAGCTACTCTAAACCAGGCTTGTGTGAAGAACAGAAATACAGCCAACTCTCAATACCAATGAAAGGTGGGATGGAAAAGGAACCTGGCAACCTAACAGTTTATTTTGATAACTTAAATTCCCTTGCTTAGCAAATATTTGAAATAACAATTTAAAATCTAATCACATTACAAATGGACTCAAGTACTACCTTTTTTCTGCCTTCCCGCAAAACATTCTAGGAGTTACTAACAAAACTCTATGGTATAATGTATACAGCTGCAAACACAGAAACATACTTTTGTGTCCAATTGTTCCAATTTAGACATTTAAAGCTATCTACCCCATATCCTAATGTATGAGGCCAGAAAAATTTTTCTTTCTGTTCATAGAAAGCATGTCTTTGTAATTTGTTTTTAAAACTGCATGACATTTAGGAAGAAACAACTACTTACCAGCGTTAGTACCAGCAATATCTCACTTTTCTGACATTGTACAACTTGGTACTTAACAAGTTACACTTTGCTTACAATGGAACATTTGCAAGACACAGGAATTAAAGATGACACTTTGATTTAACATCCGTATAATTTGTGATAGAAGCCAATGAGACTTCACAAACTAGGCATAATAAGGTGGGGACTTACAAAAGCTGTCTCTCCTGATTTACAAATCCTGGAGCAAAATACCACACTAGTTGGCCTTAGTTCTTCTCCAGCAATCTTCACGCAATTGCTAAGCAGACCAAAGCAAAACATTTGACAGCTCACACATACGAGCTGTTCTAATGAGCAACCAGTAAAGTAATTATAATTAACGTAAGGAAGACTCTGAAACTAATCCAGTCTATGAAAAACTACAGTGAAATTTCTACACATTTGCCACAGTGAATTTACAAGAACCGAAGGTGACATGCTTATGTTATCTGTTTACACAGAAGATACTGTGAAAAGCAATGATATTCTTCTATTCAGTTGGAAAATTACAATAAAGAGATAACCAATAAACTCTAATATATGGTAATTCCTTACTGTCACTATAGTATAAAAGTGGCTTTTTACATTATAATGCCTTCAAATATATAGTTTGAATGCTGGCCTTTAATAAATCATCCCATTTTCATGGGTTTCTTGGGCATGGTGGCACACTATCTCAGCATTTAGGAAACTAACGCAGGAGGATCAGAAGTTTAAGGTCAGCCTGAAATATACAGTATACACTGTCTCAAAAAGCCCAAAGTAACAACAGCAACTAGAAAAAGCATTAGAATTTCACCTACTTTAAATCATTAGTAAGAAAAAAAGGAAAAGAAAATTAGTATATCTGAATGTGAATATTATAGCAGGTTTTATAATGAATCATTTGTTATATTTATAATGATAAGACTAAATGATAAAGTGTATGTTTAAAAATGACTTTTAGCTTTATAAGTATGCAAGAAAAATTTCACAAAGAAAGTATTCACAGTAAGTGAAGATCAATTTATTTTAAAATGTACTGTCACTGTGGTATTTCATTCATAGTTATAAGAATGATAGATTAGATTTAAGCTTAAAATTAAAAACTGGAGAAACACTTTCCTACTTATAACAAAATTAAGATAATTTTAGAACTTGGCTGTGCATAGCTTAAACAATTCTTTTTTCCCTTTTTATGATATTTATTTATTATGTATTTTATGTATATGAGTACTCGCTCTATCTCCATGTATGCCTGCATGACAGAAGAGGGCATCAGCAAAATGGGCATCAGATCACATTGGAGATGGTTGTGAGCTGCCATGTGGTTGGTGGAAGTTAAACTCAGGACCTCTGGGAGAGCAGCCAGTGCTTGGTTAATTATTGAACTCTCTCTCCGGCTTAAACAATGATTAGTACCTTTATAACAAATGAAAATCCTTTTAAAATAACTATTAAAGTAGTTCAGTTAATGTTTCCATAAACTCCCAAGTAATATCATTTCCATTTGGATTTGAAGGTGTAAGTCCAGTAGATGTGTAAGCATTTCTAAAAAATTTTTTTTCAAGATACATTAAAATAAGAATAGAAAAAGTTGAAGGAAATTTTTTCTTCACATTTTGATCACTTTTAAATATTACAAAACCATTAAACAGGATAATCAAGAAGAGATTTTAGGAAACATGGAATTATGTTTTTAATAAACATTTATTATCACATTAATATACATGTATGTGATTGTGCCACAATACATGTAGTATTTAAGTTGGAAGGCAATTTTGTAGGATCTGTTTTCTCCTTTCACTTTATATGGTTTCTGGGGATTGAACTCAGGCTGCCAGACTTGAAAGCAAGCTCTTTATCTCCTGAGCCATCTTGCCAGCTAAGGTCATGGACACTAGGATGGTGTTTCCTGGGATTATCTCTAAAACAAGTACTTCACTACTAAGTACAGTAATGGGAAACCAATGCTGCAGATATAATTTGATGAACGTATTATATGGATGCTCTCATTAACAAAAGTTTATATTCCCTGGTAATATACATCAGACCAGTAAAGTACTGTGTACATCTCAAGAATACTGCCACACAGTGTTAGCAGATAGACAGCTTGGAGTATGCCCAGGAAAGGCAAACAACAGAGATTGGGCCATATAACAGTAACCAGAAGCTTGGTCTTTCAGAGACTGGAAAGGCGTGCTTAGTTACTTTAAATTTTCCCTCAAGGTTACACTATTAGAAGACTGAAGCAAGAGCATACAAGTTCACCTGAGGCAGACAACACTGTTCTCCACTTACCTCCTCTGGGTTGGCATTAAAGGTGAGGCTTCCCTCATCTAGCTGCATATACAATTTTCTAAAAGAAAATCCTAAAGGTGGATTCTTATTGTATATAGAACAGTGACCCCATGTGGATTTACACAACCTGTAAATATAAAGGACAAGAAGACAAAAGTTACTATATTCCCTAAAATACATGATAAAATTCTGAAATAAATGACACAAAATTAGACTTTGTGGTTGTCCAAACACTAAGAATGGAATCATGTGAAGGAAATTTTAAGTGCTTAAAGAAACAAAACAAAACAAAGCAAAAACAAAACAAAACAAAACAAACAAAATAAAAACCAAGAGTTTTGTGACCTCAGTTTCTGCAATAACATGGAATAATTGTTCTTAGATTATGTTTTGGGCTTCTCCCAAAGATAGCAGATAAAAGTGAATTCACATCAGATTATAGTCACTATTGTTATTTACTTATATGCTTATATGGAAAAATGTTTTTGCCACATAAGGCTTGTCCTTGTGACTGAGAGTTATTCTTAATCCTTAGGGCATAAATTGTCTGACGCTTTGAATAAAATTGGCTGTTGCATGAGATTTAAGTGTATCTCATCTTTAACCTTCATTCTCCCAGGTCCCACTGCCTTTAGAATGGTAAACATGTGGCTACAAACTTTCATTTTAAAATTTGCACTTCTGGTTTCATAGACTATAATAGGACTCAATACTATTAGCAATTTTGGTAGCTCCTAAGAATTTCAGTGGCAAAGATCGAATACTATGTGACGTTAAGCACAAGCAACCAAGGATAAGATCAATGCTAGATGACAATCACTTAGAGATTACTAAATTACAGCCACTCTGTTCAGGGTTTTAAATGCATTGGCTTGCTCAATCCTGTCAACAGTTCTCTGATGTCAGTGGACCACACAAGAAACAGAGACAAGCCAAGTTCGCAAACACTCCTCCATTGCTGGTGGGAATGCAAACTTGTTCAATCACTCTGGAAATCAATTAGGTGGTTTCTCAGAAAGTTGGGAATAGTCCTACCTTAAAATCCACTCCTAGGCAAAAGGTCACACCATACACAATGACACTTGCTCAACTATGTTAATAGCAGTTTTATTTGATAGTCAGAAATTGGAAACAACTCAGAGGTCCCTCAACCAGAAAAAGAAATGGTTCTAAGTTTATTTATTTAATGGCTAATAATTTATTAACATCACATTCCGATTGCAGCCCCCTTCCACCTAGTCCCTCCCTCACATAGCCCCTCTTCCATATCTCTCCCCTCTTCTCCTTTGAGAAGGGCACCCTTGGTACCAACACATAAAGTCACTACAGGTCTAGGCAGGCACATTCTAGAAAGAAAATGTGATACATTTACACAATCCAGCACTACTCAGCTATTAAAAACAAGGGCATCATGAATTTTGCAGGCAAATTGATGGAACTTGAGCATATCATCCTGAGTGAATAAGCCATTCCCAAAAGGACATGCAGATACTCAATGATAAGTGGATATTAGCCATAAAGTACAGGGTACCCATGCTAAATTCCACAGAACTAAAGAAGCCAAATAACAAGGGGGCCCAAGGGAGGATGCTATAATTTCACTAGAATGGGAAACAGTCATCAGAGGTGGATGGAGGAAGGGAACTGGGTGGGAAAGGTAAGGGAGAGGGAAAAAGGGGTGGGGTAGGGATGGGGTGGATTAGGAGTATAGAGAGCCTGGTGAGTGAATGGAAATCAGCGACAGCTGAAGGTGGGTGAGCATCTCTAGGACAGCCCAGAGACCTGGGATGGGGGAGACTCGAAGGTGTCTATGAGAGTGACACTAGCTGAGATTCCTAGCAGTGGGGAATATGGAGCCTGAAGTGGCCACCTCCTTTAACCAGGCAGGACTCCCAGTGGAGGGATAAGGATGCCAACCCACTGACAAAACGACAAACCTTCAACTCTAAATTTGTCCTGACTACAAGATGTACAGGGACAGAGACTGAGGAAATGGACAACTAATGACTGGCCCAACTTGATACCCATCCCATTGGCAAGTGCCAATCTCTGACACTACTGACACTCTCTTATGCTTGCAGACAGGTGTCTAGTATAACTGTACTTTGAGAGGTTCCACCAACTAGCTGACCAAAACAGATGCAGAAACCCACAACTAAGTCTTAGATAGTGTTCAGGGAGTTTTGTAGAAGAGTTTCAGGAAGAGTTAGGGGAACTGGAGGGGATTCCTATCCTCTTCTACAAGACCAATAGATTCAACTAACCTGTACACTTGGGGGCTCCCAGAGACTGAAGAACCAACCAAAGAGCATACATGAGCTGGACCTACCCTTCCCCTGTGCCCCCCACATATGTAGCAGATGTACATCTTGGTCTTCATGTGGGTCCCCCAACAACTAAAGCAGTGGCTGTCCCTGACTCTGTTGCCTGCCTATGAATCCTGTTCCCCTAACTAGGCTGCCTTGTCTGGCCTCAGTGAGAGAGTATGCCCCTAGTCCTGCAATGCCAGGGTAGGGTGTTACCAAGGGCCCCTCCTCAGAGGAGAAGGTAAGGGAAAAATAGGAAAAGGGCTATGGGGGGGGGGACTGGGAGGAGAGGTCAGGGCTGCAATTGGGATGTAAAGTGAATGAATTAATTAATGAATATTCAGAAGATTCTCTAAAAGACACACAACTAATGTGCATTCCTGTAGCATCTAGATGGTAAGTCTTACTCGGAGCT
Organism: Rattus rattus; assembly: GCF_011064425.1. Classification (NCBI taxonomy): domain Eukaryota; kingdom Metazoa; phylum Chordata; class Mammalia; order Rodentia; family Muridae; genus Rattus; species Rattus rattus. The sequence continues at coordinate 32,145,826 of NC_046166.1, read as the reverse complement.
TGCAATGTTAAGTTAGTTGGGATTTATTACATCCACGCCAAGTGTGAAGTAACAGTAAATGTTGGTCATGGAGCATTTTCTTTCTTTTTTGAAAAAGAATACATGAACAACAAAATAAACACAACATAATTCCACAACTATGCACATCAAATGCTGTAATGCTGAGCATGCTTAAGACACTGGTCCAAATTCATGCTTCTTCACTATTACAAAGGCATGCTGCAGCTGGTAAAAATTTTATTCAACCTTGAATAAGAACTGTATCTCATAATACACTATTTTCTGTAGCACAGGATCATGCTTTTCAAATCTATAGAGATGAATTACTTAGTGTTTGAGAGCTAAAGCATTTAGTGTAGTTCCTCTGAGTTCTGGACTCTATCAGAGCACATTAAGATAAAAAAACACTGAAAATGTACTTTAATACACTTAAATGTCTTTAAAGCTCTAATGAAAAAATTTTCAGCTTGACTAGTTTAGAAGTGAATATTGTTTTAAGTTCAAATACAGAGAACCATCTGGGTGGGGCAGCATACACCTGCAACCCAGGCAATGAGAGGCTGCAGCAGGAGCCTCAGGACTTTGAAGTCAGTTTGGGCTACAAAAAAATGAACAATGAAGCAACACAAAGTTCAAATAAAAGAACACAAATTATTTGTGGAAAATGCTAAGATGGTGGGTGGGGGGAGAATAAGCCAGGTGTAAAATATTATTCTAATCTTTTTTTTTTTTTGGTTCTTTTTTTTTTTTCAGAGCTGGGGATCGAACCCAGGGCCTTGCGCTTCCTAGGCAAGCGCTCTACCACTGAGCTAAATCCCCAACCTATTCTAATCTTTTAGAATGATTAAATCATTAAAAACTCATTTGTTTTAAACAATGCTATAAGAATTTGTACTCATACAGTATGACAAGGCCACAAACAATAAGACAGATTGTTTATGTATATTAGTTAATAATAAATATTTTTATACACAATCCTGAGACCTTAGAAGATCAAATCAGAAATGCTGCTACTGAAAATATGCCTCCACTGGGATCTGGTAATTTCAATTAATTTATCAAATCCTTCAATTAACTTTCCAGTCTAGGTATATTACTACTATTGATAAGTTCTTTATCATTAATAAAGACTACTTCAAGAGAATGAGACTTAAGTTTTGGGAAAGAATACTAGAAAATCTGAAATCCGGTGATTCTAATTGGTACCAATTTCAAGACTCAAAAGAAGAAAAAAACATCATTAGAGTGAAATGCTGTTTAGGAATAAATGAGATAAAAGACCCCATTCTGTTCCACCAAAGCTCATGGACTTGTGGTTTAAATTGAAACTCGTGCAACAGCTGAGATTTATGTCTGTCATGCTTTTCCAATGTTCTCCTGCTCTCAGTGATGAAAGTTTAGAAAAAGCAGAGGTGAAGTTGTCATAATTTAAAAGTTGAAACTAACAAACACTGTTAAGCAGAAATCTAAAGACACACATGTGCACTTTGAATGCAACAAAATCACTGTTTTCATTGATTTTTAAGTCTGCTATGTCTTCAGATGATATAAGGACTACACATTATAGATTATAAATTCTAACTCAGAATGGATGGCTTCTCAAATGACTGCAATTTCTGATGTGTGATACCCTGTCTTGCTTGTAACCTCTTTCTGTAAAGTCATCATCCCATTGTCTTCTCTACTGTCTTTTTTTGGCAATATGAAAACCGAGAAGATAACTCTTATTTTTCTAGGATCTAGTAAAAGAAAATATTATAAGCTCATATTAAAAGAAATTACTTCACAATGCATGTGTGCTATGAGAAGAACACTAAACCGGATAGGGATCTGAGTTAAGTATTGGTGAGTTTAGCTTACCCTTGCCAGAGAAGTTCATCATTAGCAAGGTCTTGCCAAACACAGGAAGCTAAGCAGAGGTCAGTTGCATTCAGGTAGGATAAGATGGTGAAGCTCAGCTCAGGAGGCAGCATTTCCAAGTTAATGAACCCTTCCTGTTCTTTAGACTTCCTTGCCTTCAGAAGATGATATATATCGATGCCTCCTTGGGCTTGTTTCCGGTGACTGGTGTGAGAAATGTTGCTTGAAGCCACTCTCCTGCTCTGTTCTCTGCTGAGGTAGCCTGTCTCACCGTAGGCTTCCTGTTGGAGATGCTGATTTCTGGCCACTCTCCAGAGTCCTTGACCCATCTGCAAGCCTGAGACAAGGCCAGAAAGTAAAAAGGGTGACAAAGCATCAAACCATCATTCCCAGAGGCATAACAAACCTGACACATCTGTTTATTGGAATTAAAAGTTCTCATTAAAGCATAATTTCAGAAAGAAAACAATCCACTTTAAGAGACTGGTAATAGCTCAGCTGCTAAGAGAGCTGCAGGGTGTTATAAGGAAGAGCTGGGATGCTTCCAAGTGGAGAAGTTTAAATACTTGGTCTGCTCATCACCTCTCAACCAGCTTGCTTGCTAAAGTCTTTTGAAATTCACAGGTAACATAATCATGAGGCGGGAGTTAAGTAGCTGATGTCCTGAAAACACAAGTTGCAGTCACGCAAACTTATGGGCTAGTATTAAATCCAGCTCTGACTGAAGCCCAGGACTTCAGTTAAACAGGTTCCAGACCCTGCTTTTTATCACAACTCAGGCTCAGCTAAGCTAATCCCTTTTAACCAAACTCCCAGATGCATAATAGCTGTGATGCAGGCTTTCCATTTAATTCCTGCCAATCTACAGGCTGTAGACTGTAATAAAATGTAGCATAGGCCCTGAAGTCTAATTCAAAACCTTATAAATTAGACACCTAGAATAAATTTCTCAGCAATAACAGCCTATTTGGTTTCATGGCTGCTTAGAAATAAAAATGTAATATAGGGTAATTTTTCAACTCTTCTCCAAATAGCCCTGTAGATTTGTCCAAAGTCCCTGGGAAACAATATAAGAAGGTATGTTCCAGTCTCCCCCACCTACATGTCACCTGTCAGAGCAGCTGTTAAATATCCTGGACTCCCCATACACAACTATTTAGAAAATGACTGACCTAAACTTACTTGATACAGCTTTCAAAGCAAGCAATTTTCCCCAAGGAAAAAACTAAATCAGGAAGACTATTTAATACAAATAATTAGTTTCATGAATCTCTTTTAAACAAATACTCTTGTTTCCTCTGAACTGATTACTACTATTTCGAAAATTTTAGAAAAAAATACTGATTTTCACATGAAGTCAGTAAAATAGTGAAATAATTTTCTTGGTATGATTTGAACCTTAGATGGAACACAGAAAGAAAAAAAAAGCCACCCCTGTTAGACACACAAAACAAACTACTGGTTACCACTATGAAAAGTCCTAGAAATAACTTCATCACCCATAAGAACTTCCAAAATGTAGAGAACATTATTTTCTTAGTTAAAAAGAAGTCACATGCATATTTACTAAACTTTTGGTTATTATTGGGACAAAAATGTGAAGTTATGGAGCAAATAACCTGTCTGTCTGTCCATCTGTCCATCTATTCATCCATCTATCTATCTACACACACACACACACACACACACACACACACACACACACACACACACACACGGGATAGAGGTTACAAAGGGAAGACACTAATGCACAAAAAGCACAAAAAAAATAACCTTTCCATTCATAGCACACCAAAATAAATATTATCAGCTTAACCAGCTTCAAGCTTTAAAAATTAAATTCATAGGGCTAGAGAGATGACTCAGTGATTAATAGCAGTGGCAGCTTTCCTGAAAGATCCAGGTTCAATTCCTACCACGCGCATGTCAATTCACAACAATCTGAACTCTAGTTCCAGGGGATCCAACGCTGTCTTCCAGCCTATGCAAGCACTGCACACACATGGTGCACACATATATACTTTCAGAAAAGCATATAAAATCAAAATATTAAGACAAGCCACAAATATTTTTAAAACACATTTATAATAAAGGACCCCTATCCAAAACAAAAAGAAAGCAAACAATCCACTCATTGCTGGTGGGATTGCAAACTGGTAAAACCACTCTGGAAATCAATCTAGTTCCTCAGAAAATTGGAAACGGTTCTACCTGAAGTCCCAGCTATACCACTCCAGGGAATATACTCAAAAGATGTTACACCATATCACAAGGACACATACTCCACTTTTTATATTAGTCAGAGTTCTCTAGAGTCACAGAACTTATGGAGTCTTTCCATAGTGAGGAAATTTATTATGATGACTTACAGTCTGTAGTCCAACTCCACAAGAATTGTCAGCTGTGAATAGGAAGTCCAAGATTCTAGTAGTTAGTTGCTCAGTCCCACTAGGCTAGTTGTTTCAGCTAGTCTTCTGTAAAAGTAGATTCCAACAGATGTGCTGGCAAGTAATTTTAAGAGGCAAAGAAGAACAAATCTTCCTTCTTCCAATGCCCTTATGTAGGCCTCCAGCAGAAGGAGTGGCCCAGATTAAAGGTGTGCAGCACCATGCCTGGATCTGGGACTTGTTTTGTCCTAGGCTGACCTTGAACTCAGAGATCTCCTTGCCATAGTTTCCTGGGATTAAAGGCCGGTAGTACTTTGTCTCGACCTAAGCTTTTCATGGCTCCTATGCTTCAAGATTTCCATGCCAAGATCCAGGTCTGAAACTTGTGTCTTCCAGCCTCAAGATCACCTACAGGGTCCTGCCAGAGGCTCCAAACAGCATTTCTATCTCGAGTACCTTTGGGTTGGCTGGGTCACATGGTCCAAGTGGTAGAGCGGCCTATACAGCAGCCTGGACTTGTTGAAGAGCCTTCTCCTGTTCTAAGTCCCACACAAGCTAACAGCTTTCTGAGTCACTTGGTAAATGGGCCTGAGTAACACACTCAGGTGAGGAATGTGCTGTCTCCAGAATCCAAAGAGACCCACTAAAAGTTGTGCTTCTTTCTTGGTGGTGGGAGGGGCCAGGTGCAATACCTTATCTTTCACCTTAGAAGGAACATCTCTGCATGCCCTACACCATTGATCTCCTAAGGATTTCACTGATGTAGATGGTCCTTGATATTTGGTTGGATTGATTTCCCATCCTCTGATATGCATACGAGTTACCAATGAGTCCAAAGTGGTTGCTACTTCCTGCTCACTTGGTCTAATCAGCATTCTGTCATCAATATAGTACACCAATGTGATATTTTGTAGAAGAGACAAATGATCAAGATGCCTTCTAACTAAGTTACGACACAGGGCAGAAGAGTTAATCTATTCTTGAGGCAAAACTGTAAAGGTATACTGCTGGCCTTGCCAACTGAAAGCAAATTGCTTCTGGTGGTCCTTATGGACAGGTCCTGAGAAGAAAGCATTTGCTAGATCAATATTTGCATACCAGGTACCAGGAGATGTGTTAATTTGCTTAAGTAACAAAACTATATCTGGTACAGCAGTTGTAATCAGAGTTACTACCTGATTTAGTTTTTGATAGTCAGCTGTCATTCTCAATGAATGACACCTGTCTTCTGCATTAGCCAGCTAGAAGAGTTAAAGGGAGATGTGGTGGGAACCACTACCCCTGCATCTCTCAAGTCCTTGATAGTGGCAGTAATTTCTGCAATTCCTCCAAGAATATGATACTGTTTTTGATTCACTATTTTCTTTGGCAGAGGCAACTCTAAAGGCTTCCATTTAGCCTTTCCAAACATAATAGCCCTCACTCCAAAGGTCAGGGAATCAATGTGAGAATTCTATCAATTTCTAAGTATATCTATCCCATTTACACATTCTGGAACTGAGGAAATATTCAGGATGTGTTCAGGGAACTACTGGACCTACTGTAAGTTGGACATCAGTCAAAACTCCATTAATCACCTGTTCCCCCTAGGCCCCTACTTTAACTGCAGGACCACAATGTTTCTTGGGATCTCCTGGGATCAGCATCAATTCAGAACCAGGAGCCAATAGACTCCAGAAAATATCATTATTTCCTTTCCCCCAGCGTACAGTTACCCTTGTAAAGGCTGGAGGTCTCTCTGGGGAAGAACTGGAGAAAGGCTAACAGCAAAACTTTTAGATGTCTTATCAAATCCTTCCTCAGGGGAACCTGGCTACCTCTTCATTGGAGAGGTTCTGGGTCTGCAAACTAGCTCAAGTCTGGAAATTGATTCACTGGCCAAGATGCCTTTTGCTATGATCCAATGTAGCCTTTCTTTCATTTGGTTTGAGAATTTTTCTGTCTATACAGATCAAACAGATATGCAGTAGGCTTCTGATCTATTTCATGCCTGGAAGCACCATGACTAATCAGCCAGTACCAAAGGTCTGAATGAGTCATGCCATTATAAATTTCACTTCTCCTTTGCTGACCATTACAGGCTATGTCATTATAAACATTGTTTTGTCTGCGCTGCTCATTATAATAACCATGAACACCTTGACTCTGGCAATTCAATACTGTTGCCTGGCCCTTGCTACCTCGGAGCCCAATTAAACCCATTTTATTTATTTATTTATTTATTTATTTATTTATTTATTTATTTATTTATTTATTTATTTATTTTTGGTTCTTTTTTTCGGAGCTGGGGACCGAACCCAGGGCCTTGCGCTTCCTAGGCAAGTGCTCTACCGCTGAGCTAAATCCCCAACCCCCCCATTTTATTTAATTCATCCAATTGAGCAGCAGCTTCTCCAACCCTTCTGGCAGAAGGTAAAGGGCAAAAACAAAGCTCTTCAAATGTGCTGGTGCCCCTCTTACCAGTTTGCATCTTATAGGATTCGTGAATGGCATATCTTCTGGACCTTCCCGTTGTGGAGGATTAGGTTTTACACAACGTATCCAACTCTAGCATTGCAATTTCCCTGAGCCCTAAAATCACTTCATCAACAATCAGTCAAGGGATATCAGGCATTTCCAACTCCTTTTCAGTAGGCCATCTTTTGATAAACGCTTCAGCCAACCATTCAAACAAACTCCTGACACCTTTTTTAACTGTGCAAGGTTCCATATTAAACCCGGAATCTCCACTCACAGGGCCCATGTGAATAAACTCAGCCTGATATAATTTTATGTTCCTTCCACCATTATCCCATACCCTTAAAATCCATTCCCAAACATATTCCCCAGACCTCTGCTTGAATGACAGCCAGCCCATTAAGCTCTTAGTAGTGTAGTGCATTTCCTCATGGCCCACTTTCTACCTCCCCTCTACAGGCTTGCTTTGTCTTGAGTCTTGTTATAGGTTTGGAAGAAACTATTGGTGGAACATCAGTATTGTCTTCACTAGCATTTTCTTCAAAGAAAGTCACTGCTGGTTTATCAGACTGTGAGGGATTAATTTTCCTTTTGTAAAAAAGGCATTATTTCAAAGAGTGAGGCTGAGGGTACTACTACTTCCTCAGGTGAGGTAAACCCTTGAGAATCTGAAGATTCGAAGTTCTCAGCTTCAACAGGGTCCTCCTCCCACACATCCCCATCCCAAGTTATAGGATCCCAGTCTTTGCCAATTAATGCCCTTACTTTAACTGCTGACACACTCTGAGGCTGAAACTTGAATTTTCAATGTAATTCAGTCAACCTTATAATATGGGCTTCAGTTTGATTTTTCTGCAACTTGAGCTCTATTGGCTGCTGGAGAGAAGATTCCCTTCAAGAGCACATTTAGAAATCTTTAGATTGTTTATTTGCATCTGGAGCCATTCAATTTTATCATACAGCTCATTCTTTTCCTTCATCAATTTGTCCAGAGATAATAAGAGCAATAAGCCAGTAAAATCACTTTCTGATTTTCCCCCCAAATTGTAGAAAATTTGGTACACCTGGTCACCTAATTCATTGTCAGTTACAATTGATGGATCAACATAATCAAAAGCATTAAGTTCCTTAAGTTTGAAATATAGTTTTAACCATGGGCCTTCAATATTCTCCAAGCTCTCAGGAGAGACAGTATCTGGGGAGGTTTCAGTAGTTGAAGGTGCTGGTGAATTAGAAGGCAGACTCTTAAAAGATTCATCCTTATCCTTCTGCTCCTCTACAGCCACTTCTGTATTAGTCAAGGTTCTCTAGAGTCACAGAACACGTGGAATGTCTTTCTATATTGAGGGAATGTATTATGATGACTTACAGTCTGTAGTCCTACTCCAAAACAATGGTCATCTGTGAATGGGAAGTCCAAGAATCCAGCAGTTGCTCAGTCCCACAAAGCTAGTTGTTTCAGCTGGTCTTCTATAAAAGTGGATTCCAACAGATGTACTGGCAAGTCATTTGCAATCGGTGAAGAAGAGCTAATCTTCCTTCTTCCAATGCCCTTATATAGGTCTCCAGCAGAAGGTGTGGCCCAGATTAAAGGTGTGCAGCACCATGCCTGGATCTGGGATTTGTTTTGTCCCAGTCTGACCTTGAAATAAGAAGTCTTCTTGCCTTAGTCTCCTGGGATTAAAAGTGTGTACTACCTGGGCCTAATCTTTTCATAGCTACCATGCCTCAAGATCTCCATGCCAAGATCCAGGTCTGAAACTTGTGTCTTCCAGTCTCAAGATCTGGATCACAGGTGAGCCCTCCAATTCTGGACTGTAGTTTATTCCAGAAATAGTTAAGTTGACAACCAGGAATAGTCATTACAACTATGTTCATAACAGTCTTATTTGTAATAGCCAGAAGCTAGAAACAACCCAAACGTCCCTCGAACAAAGAATGAATACAGAAAATGTGGTGTCTTTACACAATGGGATACTACTCAGCTATTGAAAATAAGGACATCATGAATTTTGCAGGCCAATTACTGGAACTAGAAAATATAATCCTGAGGACCCAAAAGGACATAGATGGTATATGCATTCACTAATAAGTGGATACAAGCCAAAAAAAATCAGAATACCCACAATACAACTCATAGACCATATGAGGCTTAACAAGAAGGAAGGCCCAAGTGTGGATGAACATTTGGAGGATAGTTTCTTACAAAATTAAATATACTTTATAGCATGCAATCCAGCACTCATACTTCTTGTTATTACTTTCATAAGTTGAAAATGTATGTCTACATAAAATGTTTGTACATGAATATCTGTAATAGTTTTATTTATAATTGCTCACACTTCAAAGAAACTAAGGTATGCTTCCGCAGGGAAGTACACAAACAATGGCACATTCCAGAGAATGGAACAGTATTCTGTATAAAAACTTTCAACATGGAAGTACAAAGCTCTACCAAGCAGAAAAGTGTGCTCACTTGTCAAAGTTACCTGGTCAAAGAAAATCAGATGAACAGTGAGATAACTTAATATGCCAAAAATTTCAAATTGAAAAACACAAATTGAAAAAAAAATATTTGCAAACACGAGTTTCAGTGTAAATGTGAGATACTGTGGTAAAATTACCATTGGTTATTTATATATACTAATAAAATAGATAATTCTATCTTAAAAATATTCTTTTCAGAGTCTAGGCTAGCTCCTTTGTAAGTTGAGGTTATTTCTCATTATTCATGGCAGTGCCCTCTAAACAGCTGTTACAAACACTGAAATGGTGAACATTCAATCACTGCTCTGTGGAGAGTGAAAGCTTAGGAAAAGGCCAAATAGGTAAAATGATTGTGATGCAAGAATGGGTGGTCTAAAATTATGTAAGCACATCTCCTGACTATCAGGTCCTTAGTTACTTACTTACTCACAGCTTACATTGTCAGAGAAATTATATATAGTTCTGGATTAAGGGCAAAGTAATTAATATTCAGTTCAGAATACATGTATGCATTACATTAATGGACAGAGAATCCTGAAATCTTATTCTTGTGGCTGCTGAGTTACCTTGAACACTCAGTGGGAATATGTCACTGGGATTGAAATGTGGCTGCTTTTATTAACGTAATCATAAGATTTTTGTACTTTGGTTTCCTTATTAAGATTTCTGACATTTCAAATTTAATGATCTGCTCCCAAATTTCTATGCTGTTACAGTAGAGTAGCTGGGCTGATATAAATAGAAGCAAGGTTTAAGATGGATTTGCAAACAAAGAAAACTTTTGAAAAATAATTACTTATAATCTAGCCAGCAAAAGCAGTTGCTGTAAAGACTCATGATTCATGTTAGATTCCCAAAACCCAGGTGGTAGAAAGAGAGAGATGACTCTTAAAATTGTCTTCTTATTTCCAATATACGTAATGACAAAGGCACACTCACTCACATGCTAACGTCCTCATACAGATATAAAACACACATATAAATACATACAAAATGAAAAATACAAAGAGTACATCAACACATTTTTGCAATAGAGGAAGTGTCGCACTCCTTTGGAGACATAGCCATATGCACATGAGCAGCACTAACTGGACTCAACAGTGTTTTCTTTTTCTTTTCTTAATATCAAGGAGGAGGTAAGGTTCTGTGACTGGGGTCATAACAGGAACTAGGGAGAAAGTGATAGTGGGTGGCTATGACCAAAATACACCGTACACATGTGTGAAAAGCTCAAAGAATTATTAAAATATTATTTAAAAAGAGATAGATTAGTTTGGAAAGGAAGAAGAAACTTATATATCCTGAAGAAGCCAAAAAGGTGGAGGGCTCAAAATGGAAAAAGGGAACAATTCAGGGTGAGGCGAATTAGCCCTATTGGGGTCCATACATCTTATGTTAACATTTTATTTTTAAAACAATCTAATGTGCAGTCATTAGAGTATTACTAAGACATATATATATGACATTCTACAACTTTTTTTATTTAGAGCTTTTCAGTAAAACTTAACAATTTTCTATGTGTATACTTGTGCATTGGTTTTGGGAGTGTGTATACATTTGCACATGGAGGGCTGAAGTCCTTGACTGCTCTTCACCTTTGGTTAACAGCACAGAAGCAGAAGCTTACGGATTTTGACAAGGATGGTTGATCGAGGAGCTTCAGGGACCACCCCTCATCCAGCCCTGGTTACAGATATATGTCTACCTAAGCTTTTCACATAAGTGTTAAGGACCTATGTAAGCTCAGGTTCTCATGCCTGTACAGCTGGGCCACTTCTCCAGCCCAATTATAACTCTAATTTTAACAGATATTACAGATCCACTCTACATACTGCATGTTCTAGGGAGCTGCCTACACTTCCAGAATATGAAGTTACAATGAAAAAGCTCATCCTTCAGTTTTCACCTTTCCAAATGTGATGGTTTGCATATGCTTGGTCCAGGGAGTGGTACTATTGGAGGGTGTGGCCTTGTTGAAGGAAGTGTGTCACTGTGGGCTGTGTTTGGAGACCCTCCTAGCTGCCTGAGGATGTTAAGTCTGTTCCTGGCTTCCTTCAGATGGAGATGTAGAACTCTCAGCTCCTCCTGCACCATGCCTGCCTGGATGCTACCCTACTCCCGCCTTGATGATAGTGGACTGAACCTCTGAACCTGTAAGCCAGCCCCAATTAAATGTTGTCCTTTATAAAATTTGCATTGGTCATGGTGTCTGTTCACAGCAATAAAACCCTAAGACACCAGGGTACTTGATATTTCCTCTAAAACTACCAATAAAATCTGCCTCTCAAACATGGTTTCTCTGTGTAGCCCCAGATGTCCTGAAACTCACTCTGCAGACCAGGTAAGCCTCGTTGGGATTAAAGGTGAATGCCACCATTGCTGGGTAAGGCAATATTTCTTAAAGATGGACTGAGTTAGCTAAAGGCAAACTATAATAAAAGCAATTATGATAGTTTGAAGAGGAAACCCTAGAATTAATTTGATGGTGTGCCTAATTGGACAAATTGGATATAAAGAAGAGAAATGGTAGATTATATTATATTAATATTAAAAAACTACAAAGTACATAAGTGACCAATGAACATATAAATAAAAGAGAAGAGCATGCTTTTGTCAACATTATAATCCCTAATAAAGACAAGGAATAATGGAGCTAGAAGTCATTTCATAATGACAAAATAATGTAAGGTACAATTATCAATAAATCTAGAATGGAATTTGAGAATTAGCAGAGTGACTCCATTAAGAAAAACTCTAAAATATTAAATAAGAATTATTTATTATTAAATAAAAACTATTACTTTTGACATTTCAAGAAACATTGATTGATTAATTAATTAATTAATTAATTAACTAGTGTATGCATGTAATGTATACATGCCCAAAAGCCCAGCAGAGAGCATCAAATCCCCTGCCCAGATATGGGTGCTGGAACCTGAACTCTGGTCTTTTCAAAGAGCAGAAAATGTTCTTTAATTGCTCGCCTTGACCACAAGAATAATTGTCCCCATCCCTAAAGGCAGAGAAACTTTTAAAGAAAAAAGAAAAAGAAATTTATCCCACATCTTTTTTGGATGTGGAGATTTAATTCTTAGATGTTCTAGTTTTGTCTTGCTCCCTTCCTTTTGTTCATAGTATTCTACCTGAAACATTTATGTAATACTCAAAATAAACATTAATCAATAATATTGTTTCATATATTTATATATCATTACACCTTAATTCTAACAATCATCTTCAAGGGTCAGTGCACAGACATACACACAGGTAAGATGTCCATATACATAAATAAAAGTAAATCTCAGAAAATAAAGGTATTTTCAGACCTAGAAAACATTACAGAGCAATTAGCTCTTGCAGATTGGCATTGCCCAAGGGGGACCTGCTGGACCGGGGACTGGGTGTGATGTGGTCTAACCTGGATGTTCCTGGTGTAGAAGACCTGATGAAGGCTGCCAGTACTATGGCTGGACAATGGCCCTTGGGACAGCCTGAGGCTCAGGGCAGCTGGGCATGCCCCAGAGGACCTGGTTTTCTACACAATTTACTTCCAGTAGGTGATTACATTTTTTTTAAATGATGCCATTTTGACTGACACACACACACACACACACACACACACACACACACACACACACATATACACACAAAACACAGCCTGGGCCCTTTGGAATCACTCACTAATTAAGAAAATTTCCTGCCCTGTGGCTAAACCTTAGTTTAGGTTCCATCCTTTCAGATGATTCTAGCTTGTGTCAAGCTGACATAAAACTAGCTAGCACACCCAGAAATGAAGAATGGTTTGCTTTCAGTTAAAATCTATACAGAGGCCAACAGGATTACAAGAGTCTCTCAAACTCAGATTCTAATGATTTATTTTTTCCTCATGCAATCTGATTCCATAAAGTTCTTTCTGAGCTGTGTTGTTATACTAATGTGATGACTGACAAAACATGAGTCATTTTATTTAAATTCTCATCATATGATGCTAATTTTTTCACTATGTTTTACATCTCAATAGTGGAAGTAAAATTTATAAATAAATGTCCTAACTCAGATAAAGTGCTAACATACTATATTTAAGATACAGATTCGACTAAATTTTAAGGATTTAAATTTTATTAAATTTTAAGGAATTATTAAAGAAAATTCACATACTTTTTTTTTTAAAGGAGCTTTTTTCAAATAGACATAACAACTTCATGCTTTGCTACTTTAGGTCTTAAAATCTTCAGGTGTCATGAACTGGTATTAATGGAGTAAGAAAGTGTGAGAGTCTGAGAGAAAATACTTTCAGTGAGGCACTCAGAATCAGATTGGCAGCCAATAATTTATGTCTGGACACCCGAAAGAATAGACAAATAGACCACCAAAGTTGTTTAGAGTAGACCGGTAAAAATTTTTTTAAGAAACACCTGATAACCAATCACAGCCCTCAAATTTATCGTCCACAGTTGAGAGAAATGAAGGAAGGTCAGTCCACAAGGTGGTCTTTCTAAAGAGAAAAGGGAAACAGCTAAGCACTAAGAGGTCACAAGGCACATGTAACACATAAAAGCCCCACTCATTAAATTTAGAGATCTGGCCCTGAAAGAGCAGGGCTTTTTTGTTTTTTACTAAAAGGCATACCATTTGTGGGTTGCTTTAATCCAAAAAAGATTTACAATATTGCTTTGTTTTCTAAAGTTCGCCCCCACCCTCACCCCCACCTCTTTAATTTCTTTCTATAAGTGCTAGCAAAACAGCATTTAAATGAATGTAAGAAAATGAAAAGATGTTATGCAAACAGAACCATAAATCTGAGAAGTTTGGGTTTATTCAATTTCTTCGGTTTGCTTTGACCTAAACATGATGTTGTTTGAACTTGTACATGCAATTACTGTGCCATTTTGCTCACAGATACCAATTTTAAAAATTTGGCTCTCCTTTTACAGAATCACTACTTACCCAGCATGGTTGTGCCAGCACGCACGACAATGGCACATTCTCCCCTTACCCCCTAAATGCACATCACCTAAAGTATTAAAACAAAATACTGAGGGTAACCTGAACTAGGGAAGAGAGTCAAAATTAAGATGATAGTATCTAGGCTCCTTCCATAACAAGTGGTGAGAATCAGGCAAGTCTCTTACAATCTGGAAATCTCAGTTTTCTCATGGTATTTGGTAAAATCAGGGTTCTGAGCTTGATACCCCAAATCTCTTTCAGCTATACATTTTTGTTTGTTTGTTTGTTTGTTTCCAGAGATCCCTGAAATTAGTAAAGAAATGCAAGACATCCAAGTAGGAAACAGAAAGTGAAACCATCTCTGTTTGCAGGTATGGCCTTACAAGTAGAAAACACTAAAGAGTCTACAAAACCGAAGTAATGCAGAACTGAAATTCACAAAAGAAGCCACACACATGTTAAAGATTCTTTTATAATACTGGCTGATTGGAACTTTGCGGTTATGGACAGTTGGAATGCAGATAATTCAGAATTAAATTATCTTAAACTATTTTTAACTCCCTAATAGCCATCCATTGCTCACTGTGTCTGACCTAACATCCTATGACTGTCACATAAAACCTTTTGGGATGTATTGAAAGAATAAAGATTTTAAACTATCCCCCACTGACCCTGCTGTGAGGACAAGTGCACCTCACAGCAAAGAATAATATAACATGTTTTGGGGATGTAGCGTGGCTATAGCCACAACAAACCATCTGGCCTCGATAAGGCCTGACTCGACAGTCCTGAGAAAAACAAGAACTAGGGTCAACTTGCCCCAAAAGCAGGGTGGCCTAGAGTTGAACTGAGCCCAAGTTAGATCATGTGTGCCAATGTGAACAAACCAATGAAATTGCTTTGTGTGACTGTTGCCAACTGCCTATGTAATTTTCCCTATAAATCCCTTCCCCTAATTGGGCTCGGGTCGACTCCTCTGTCTTCTGTGTGAGATACGTGTCGTCCCCAGAGCTCTGGTTCCTCAAATACACCTCTTGTTTATTACATCAAGACCGGTTTCTTGTGAGTTCTTGGGGGTTTGTGTCGTCTGAGATTTGAATGGGGGTCTTCCCCACCCCGGTGGTCTTTCAGTATTAACATAACATAGCAACAGCCTCACCAACCAAAATGCTAAGCTAATGTATCGGACAACATCTGAAACCTGTGGTAGAGATTTTCCTGATTTATTGTTGTCCACCTCCCTCATACTTCTACCCTGTATTTGAAAAGGGCCTTGATCCAGACTTTCTTTTGTTCTGTAGCTATAAAAACGTCAAAAAAATGTTATAGGCTGGAACATGGTAGTTGAAATATCCTGAAACCATGTTCCCAGATGATGGAGTCATGTTTGGTACCAGAATAACTATCTTTTATTCTCTTTGAAGTGAGATCTGTGTTTTTGTGTCAAAAACAAAACACCTTATAATTAACAAATGAATTCAGCAAAAATTCAGTATGCTAGGTCAACAGAAAAAGATTAATTGTACTTCTATATGTTAATGAACAATCTGGACAGGAAATTAAGAAGATAATTTCACTTACAAGAATACAATATTTGGAAAGTAATTTAACTAACCAGGTAACTGGTGACTTCTCAATGAAAGGTACAAGCACTACTGTTGGAGGGGAAAGGGAAATAAGTAGAAAACACATTCATACTCATGAACTAGAAAACTTAATATTGTGAACATTTCAATATACATAAAAACAATCTACATGATAGTGCTTAAATGAAGTCCTTAGTGTAGCCAGAATCACAGACTATAGAATAGGATTACCAGGAATGAAAGGAACACGGATGAGGTGGACGACAGACACAGACTGTTAGCTGTACAAAATGTAAGTAATTATGGAGGTGGACAGCAGAAATAGTTACAAGCCACTATAAATATACTGAATATCACTGACAAGTACATTTTTAACTAGATAAACTGAGAAATTTTTTTGTGTGCATTGCTTTACCACAATTGAAAACTTCAAAGACAATCCCATTATTGTGTAAAGTCAAAATAGGGAAATTTCCAAAAGTTGTGTGCGTACCATGGAAAGATGGCAAAGGCAGTGGCGGTTACTTAGCATCCGTGCCTCCCACAACTTGTTTCTTCACTCCCACTACATCTATAAATAACGAGGCAGTATGGGCAGAAAGACAAAGTGTGCTTTACTTCTTAAAGCTGGCTTCTTCATTCAAACGTTTAAACAATCCTATATGCACTCTATTCTGGAATATAGTGGATAATTCTAGGATTAAGCTCCTTGAATTCATTGCTCAAACTTGAACTGCATATATTTGTTTGGTGTCAATAAACCTGGGTAACATTTTGCAAATAAATAAGGATTTATGGTATCTGTCAAACCTGGGAAGAAACATGGGCAATTTATATTGGGCCAAAATAGTGCCATAACAAACCTAAAGCCAGAATGTTTTGCTCCCAATCAGCTTTTACAGCTAATCGGCAAAAGCTGTACTGGCGAAGTGCAGTTAAGTGTGTAGATAGAAAGAAGCTGGTGCCTGTGATGCAGGACAATCAAGGACTTAGAAAGGGAAGAAATTTGCAAATCTGTACTTGCTAAGAATCAGTGAGAATCTGACATAATTGGGAATCGTGTTTACAATCAAGAGTCTTGACTTTCTTATGAAGCATGGATAGTGAAGGCTATTGTTCTTTTTTAAACCTGTTTTATCTGATCACACTCAAAACTATATAATACACCATAAACCAATACATTTTATTCATTAACAGAATGTTGACTAGATAAAAATAAGTACATCCAAAAGTTTTATTTACTTTTAAAAAAAACCTTTAAATAGTATAACTTTAAAGACCATTAAAATTTTATGTATTGCTATTGTTAATACACGAGTATAATCCTATCTTGAAAAGCCCAAGACCATACTTTGGGTGTGTATTCTTTCGTTTTCTTAAACCCCTTTCCCTTTGTTAATGTTTCTACTAAATCTATATTAAATTTATTTTTAATAAACCTTGATCCATAAGTCTCATCCTAAGTGTTGTTGCTGCTGGTTTGTAGCAAGGTAAAATATTCTGGCTTCACTTGAGCACAGGTCTCTAAAGAGCACCTCTTGGGCTGATTGATATACACAGCAACATGGGTTATAGCCTATTTATTCTGTTACCCAATACCACTCCTACATGCCATTTAATCCTTTTTTTTTAATCAAAATAATTTCCAAAACACACTTCTCCCACCCCCTATATGACTATATGGTTTAACACAAAATTTACACTGACCTAAATTTTATCTCTATCCAGCCATAGTCTTTTCCTAACTGCTTTCCTTTTCAAAAGCTATCTTTGATATATTAATTTTGACCCAATTTCAGCTATGTGAAAGAGTAAAAGATAAGAAATACAGTCTCCATTTGTGATATGCAGACCCTAAAAACTCAAACATTCTTTTCAGATTCTCTACCCTTCAGTCAATATTAAATAATATTTGTTAGGATAATTAATATAAAATATGTATTTTAAATTATTTTCTGGAGGAGCTGATGCTAGTATAGGTTTACATAATACTTCACAATCAGCCTTTTTTTCCTGGTCAGAATTAAATTCTTTTGGATGTACTTTGGCTAAGTTATTCTTACTTAATGATTACTTAACTGCTAAAAGTCATCAGCCACGGTGTTGTGCCAGGTGCCTCTAAAATGGCCTCCATTGATTTTGCCTCCTGCATTATCCTCTGCCTCTCTAATGTGGGCTGGATTTAAGACTCTTAACAAATACAATATGACAGCAGTCATAGGGAATCACTTCTAAGATGAGATTACAAAATATAGGTATCTTCTCTGAGTTTGGATGTTTTTTCCTAGATTGTCTGTTGTAGGGGAAATCAAGTGCCATACTGCAAGGTAGTTTTATGAAGAAACCCACTTGGCAGAGAATGTAGGCCAGCTGGCAACCATGTGCATGTACTCGGAAGTAGATCCTTAGTCCATCTCAGTGGAGCCTCTCAATAATATCACAAGTCCCATCCACAGCCTAACTGCTACTTCAAGAAATAATCTGAACTACTTCGTTGAATGTTACCCTAATTCTTGACTCAAAGAAACCAAGATAATAAATGTTTGTTGTTTTATGCTGCATTAAATTTGAAGATAATCATAAACCAGCAAACATAACTAATGATGTTACTTAAGTAATTGTTAATTTAGACAAACTGTATAAGCAAGAAGTTTCTGAATTAACCTGAAAATAATAAATTTATTTATCATTCATTCTGAGACTTGCTCTACTTTGTAAAAGATAAAATTAAAAAACCAAAACAAAAATAAAAAAAAAAAACTTTCACAAACGTAATAATCAGAAGTGCCTATCTTAGGAATAAAAGTATCAAAGTCCAAACATCGAAGCAAAGAGAAGAGTACCTAGTGGCCTGTTGCAAAACCATACTTCCAGACCTTTGGAAGGCCAAGCAGAAGGATTGCTAGCTAGGGACAGTCGGGACTACACAGTGAATTCTGGGCCAGCCTGGAGTACACAGGAGACCCTGTTTCAAAATACAAATAAAAAGGGAGCGTAAACAGTGAATGAACACCAGGTTGTATTGAATTGCAGTATTGAAGATAATGCTTTGAAGAGAACATACTGAGTCCTTAAAAATAAATGTCTCACTTGTCAACTATTATAATTAGTAAATTATCAATTAGTAAATACAGAACGAAAATAAACCTAAAATAAAGAACTGGAAATTGCTATGGTTTTTGTCTAAACAATGCGTACTGAGTACATACGATGTGGGAAGTGAAGCCTAGTCCCAGAAAAACAGAACAAAAAGTACTTAACCAATTTTATAGTCTATTTGGAGACTCTAGCAACTAGCAATCAGCAGAGACCTTAAACTGTTTATGTTTGGATTCGTACTAATGGAACATCGTAAAAAATGAAAGCATGCCTGGGCATCGAATAACACTATAACCACCATAAAAGCAACACGTGGAACTGAAGAAAGTAACCTCCACCGTTTGTCCTCTTTCACTGAGGACGACAACGCGTCGCTACCGCGAATCCCAAATCGACCTCTATACCAATGGCCTAGAAACACAAGAGACTCGTACCCGCCTCTTGACACCGATAAACCATTTTAATAAGCGACCGCTCCTGTCACTCAAAATGTCTTTCAGTGCCCATTGGTCCTAAACTGTAGCTTACTGGGCCAGTGCTACCAAGTGGCAAGCATCCCTAGTCCTCATTTCGGAGAAGAAAAGTGAGAACGTACGGGCAGAAAGAGGTAAGGCACTGGAAGTATCTGTGCTAACGCTAGTACCTGAACGACCTGTGATCTCCACCGCCGCCGCGACGATTCAGCCTGTGGGCAGGAGCTGTCAGCCGAAAAGAAAATGGCTCAGCCGGGAACTGGTGCCGAAGCCATGGAGAGGCCTGTCCAGAGCGCACGTGTTCGCGCTGAAGAACACGATGATTGTGAGAGTACCAGAAACTGCCCCAGGCTCCTGCGAATTCACAGCACCTCTCCTGCAGGAGCCGGAGTGGCGGACCGGGCAAGTTTTTGACGTTTCCTATTGTTGCCGGAAGTGACGTCGGGAAGCGGCTCCTTAAAGGATAAGGATTTCACTTTTCTTGATTCAGATTCGCCATAAAGTCTTTATTTCTCGCTTCTCATTCCGAACGACTTCGGCTATCAAAATTATTCTAATTTGAAACAGGACAATCTATAAAAGACATATAATTGATAAGACTCTCATGACACTGGAGCGTCCTGAAGAAGCCGCGCGAAAGGAGTGTGGAATCTGCAACTAGGAATACCAGCCTTTGGGGCAGCCTGTGGATTAGAATGTTTAGCCGCTGTTCGAACTCCCGGCTTTAACTCTGTGTTCATTAAACAAACCGTCGGCACGAGAAGCGACTCAGGGCGCGGGCGCTAATGCTCTAGGACTGGAGAACCTGTTCCCGCCACTTGTGCTCCCTTCTTTCCGTGTTGATCCTGTCGCCTTGGGAACCTTTCATTTTGCTTAGCGGCTGCTGGCTGAACTGGAGCTCGCGGGTTTAGACCAAAGTGGCCTTTCTGCTGTACTCACCGAGGTTCCTGGGTTGTAGGCGAACGATCAGGTCTACCATTTCATTCTTTTAAATTTAGAGGTAGGAGGGGAATTCTAGGTGGGATTTGCTTATGCACCCAGCAAATTAGTATGGTTTTTGGAAGGCATGGAGTAGAAAGAATCGTAGTCCGCCCTCTTAGAATTGGTTTGTGGCTGCCAAGTTAAAGGTACGTTGATGCCTTTTTGTTACTTTTAGTCAAGAATACATGTAGCTCCAAAGACTGTCTAGAATAGTAAAAGTACTCTCATTGTTTTCATCTTCATAATGTTTTTAAAAAAGAATTCTGTGTACTTTGAATACTACAGATTTTCTCTGTATAAAAAGAAAACCATTCTGTATGTATTCTAGACTTATGGCTACATTAGACTATTTTACAGAATTATTTGTAGGCATTTTCACATGTGAACACAGCGGTGCCGCTGAGCTATTGCTCCCATTCGCCCTAGCTAGCTCTCCCCACCCCCATCGAATCTTTTCTTACAACAGCATTTTCCTAGTATCTATTATGGAGAGATTTTGTCAATTTAATTTCTACAGATTTTTATTCCTCTATCTAAAGTTTGGCTTTTAGATATATCAAGCTGGATCTCAAAATCCTAGCTATCCACTGTGATTATTAAAGGCTAATTACTTTAGCCTGAACAAAATAATTTTTGAGTCCAGTGACGTGTTTTTAAAGACCTGTAGCCACTATGAGATTGAGCTGGGTTTGAAACAAAGCATCTTAAACTGCTGGGCTGGGGGACTGGCTCAGTGTAGAGCCATTGGTAGTAAGCCAAGTTCCTGAGTTCAGTTCCCATACCCAGCCAAAGCCATGCTGTGTCAGTGTTCTCACAATGTCTTCCAGCGATTCAGTTGGCACGTTTGATTTGTCCTAACTCTTAAGAAAGCTGAGTAGACCATTGATTGAGTCTGTATACGGTCTTCAATTTAACGTCCTTTTATAATTAATATAAAGTGAAAATGCTAATTTTTGGCTCAGAAATATGTAGATCGCTTATTGACCTTTTAAGTATGATCAAGTGTAAAGTATGTATCAGTAATTGATTAGCTCCAATTACTAGTAATAATTGTAGTATTTACCAATTTAAAAAAAATTAGGAAAGCCTTTACTAAAAACATACTTCTATGTTTTTGTTTTTTAATGTTTTTCTTTTCTGTTATATTATTTACCTCTGTCACCTACAGATACAAGCTGTACTTGAATCTTACTCTTCTTCAAAATGTTTATTGTGCTGGTAATGAAGAGGATGCATTACCAAGGCATACTTTATTGTCTGAAATCTCATTACCAGAGGTAGAAATAATGTAAACAGAAATAATATTCTAGGATACCACCAAAAGAAAAGAACCACAGAGTATTAGATACAATTGTATATCCTGGGAAGATGGGATATGAACAAAACTAACCACTGTGTTGGCAGATGGGTCTGGAAACTGACACAGGATCAGACCTGCAATCCTAAATTCCAGGAACAGTGTTTGTAGTTACAGCTAGAGGCTAAAGGAGTTGCCACTTCACCTTTCCTAGGCAGTAAAGGTTGATCTGGGAAGTCCGTCTTACCATATCTGTATGTCTGTCCAACCCTGGCATCTGGAAAGATGTGAAGTAAGGCTTACTGCTTTGACCAATATGTTGTATAATTTAAGTTTAGAGTCTTCCTTTTTCCCCCTAAAATCCTCATTGTCTGAATATGTTAATGTTCAGGAGGTGTAATTTAATGTTAAAAACGGTGACCAGAACATCAGTGCAAGAATACTAGGAGAATATTTAGCAGCTTGTTCTTCAATGTGTTCATAAAGAGCAGACTGGAAGTGGGAATGGTCTTCTGATAGAGCTTGACTAGGTGCCCAAATCTAGGGAAATGGCTACAGAAATGGGTGGTGGCCCAGGCTTAGAATTGTTTGCACATGGCCAGCTTTCTTCTCTTGATCCATACAGATGCAGAGGTGTATGGGAAGGGGTGATTTATATGTTGTTAGTTGCTGAAATGCTGACTGGGGAAAAAGAAATCACTAAGTATAGTTTATCTAATTGTTAATTGTTCTTCTTTTTTTTTAATATCAGTGATTTTCATTGTAAAGGAGCTTCAGTCTCAAAAGAGTTTATTTTCTGAATGTAATTTTCTTGAGCAAGATATTGGTAAAGTATGAGTTTGGTTTGGTTTTTAAGATAGGCATCTTTGATTGGCAACTACATGAAACCCAAGCCCTGGTGATAATAACTTCAATCTGTGCAAAATTTGTATTCATTTGTTTTGTTTATATTTGATAGGATTTGTAAGCATTCAAGGTAATTACTGATAGAGACCGTTTCAACTTGCTATTTTTTTCCAAATGGTACCAACTATGATTTGAATGGGAAGTGTCCATCATAGGCTCATATGTTTGATAACTTGGTCTCCAGCTTGGGGTGCTAATTGGACAGGCTGTGGAATATTTGGGAGGTGGGACCTGGCTAGAGGAAGTTGCCTTGGGAGTAAAGATGCCGTAAGATGATAGGTAGCTTGACCCAGTTCTTTGCTGTCCTTCCTCTGCCTGCTCTAATGTGGGCTAGCAGCTAGTGCACATTCCTGCCACCTTCTTGCTGCCTGTCACCATGGTTTCCACGCTGAGGATTCATACCCGCTCAAGCATTGAGCCAATACATCTCCTTCCACTGAGTGTCCTTCTGTTAAGTGTATAGTCCCAGCGAAAAGGTAATTGTGAGAGTCCATTATCATTCAAGGTAAAACAGTTGGGAGAGTGCTAGGTTGAATACATTGGAAGAACATAAATACAAGGCAAACTTATTTTTTTGAAAGGAAAAAATAGAGGGTGAGGTTGAAGCCAAGTTTGCACTTAGGGTTTAGAGTAGTCATGAGGCAGTAAGGCCTTAACCTGTCACAGAAGCACTAAGTTCTGAGGAGTACAAGTAAGTGGTGTAACGTGCTGGGATTCATGCAGAGTAGGGGTAGAAGCCATATATGCAGTAGAACAGAGCAGCTTCCCAAAGTGCACAGTTAACCAGGATTTCATAATCTCATTTTTAGATGAAAGGTTGTAAGATTATTTAAGAGTTGGAGCGGAATCAGATTATAATGGCAACAGGTGACCTAAAAAGAAGTTTGAGGAAGCTGGAACAAGTTCTTCGTTCACTAAATTACCCTAATGAGGTGGATTATGTCGGGTAAGCTATAATGCATTTGATATTTGAAACTTATTGTTTTGAAAAACGTTTGAGATAATATATGACATGATGAAGATAATGATGTTCTTTTCTTTTTTGGGGGGGGGGTGTAGTCTGAATTGGGTTAGGAGGCCCACGAGGTACCTCACCTCAGCCATTGAATTCACTGCTGGCTGTGAGTATGTTCCAAGCCCTGGAGAGGGCGGCATCCGCCCACTTGGGGCTTCTCCTGCCCAGTCTACCCACATGTGGAGCCCTGCCTCTGGGCACTCGGGGGGTTGGCTCAGACCTTCTGGGGCCAATGGAGTGACGAGCACTCAGCGCGTGGCCCGCTGATGAGCTTCCCCCGCCCATCGTTTTCTTTTTATGAGTCTTATTTAAATTCACTTTTGGGCTAACAGCTTGGTACAGGAACTGGTTGTTAAGCCCAACGACCCTGATTTCAATCCCCAGGCCTCACACTGAAGCAAAAGCTCCAACTGCCCCTCAAATTGTCCTTTTTCCTCATGTGCGTACCAAGATGCCTGTGCTATCGTATATGCTTGTGAGTGCACAATAAATAGATGTAATAAATTTAAGAGAAATTTACTTGTATATACACATATCTGATGTTGTAATATTTAAGTGTATATATTTAAGAAAGGAGGGAACTGTAGGAACTTATAAGTATGAATAAATATTTCAACCCAAGAGCATTTAAGATGGCCATTTGTTAGCTGTATATACATCAGTCTAGATACTGTCTCTATCTAATTTTGCTCATTGGAGTAGAATGGATTTTATTAATTGTATAATCTGCCATTCTTTCATTCCACAGGATAGTAGTATTTTTAATATAGCCAACGTGAGCACAGGGTTAACATTTTTTGCAAGTTTATTTCTTTGTATAGAAGATAGATTCAGTCCATTTACATCATGTGTTCTTTTATCGTGGAAGATTCTGATTAGTGAGCTTTCTCACAGCAGGCTCCATGCTATAAACTCTTACTAAAATTTGAGTGGAGTGTTGGAAAGATGCCTTAGCAGTTCAGAGCACCTCCATCTCTTCCTGAAAAGTAGAGTTTACCCAGCAGGTGCCTTCCGTCTGCTGCTGCTATGGGCTTGGCACAAATGAAAGCAAAACCTTTGGGGTGGAGCTGGGGAAGACATGCTGTTCATATAGAAGTACAGCATAACTTCTGCTGGCTGATTGAAGATATAATTCATTTGCTTCTTTGTGCAGGAGTCAGCAAGTCAGTGTCCACCAGTAATTAAGTAGATGATTAGACACAGACAGCATGGGAAGCAGATACCATAATTTATAGGAGAAACAAGATAGATCAAGTAAGAATACACTTTGGAGAACCTATAAAATGGTAGGAGATAGGCTGTCCTGTGATGTTGAAGTTCTGAGCACATGAGAATGAACAGTACTGTGTCATAATCTGGTCAGAGTGGTTCAAAGTTAGCACAGAAAGTGGAGAGTCATACGTTTCTTCATTGCTGTGGCTATAATGACAAACAAGCTATTGGCAACGTTGCTAGTTATCCTTAGTCACCCAGGTTTTGGACTGATGTGAATTAAGTCTTTTTCCTTCCCTGACAGCCTGATGAAGGGAGACACAGCAGCATCCTTGCCCATCATCAGCTATTCTCTTACCTCATACTCCCCTCATGTAGCAGAACTTCTGATGGAATCCAATATAGAGCTCATAGCGAAGAATGATGTGCGCTTTACAGATACTGTCTATAAGGTATTCTGAGTTTGTGAAACAATAATCACTTTATTGAGTGATTTTTAAAATTAATATTTTAGTAATAACTATCAAAACACAGTTTCATGTTTACTTAACGATGGTATATAAATCCTGACAAATCCATCAATAGGCAGTTTTATCATTGGGAAAATATCAGTGTGCTCGCAGAGACCTAGATGTTGTCTAGATGCATAGCCTTTTGCACTTGGACTACAAACCTGTAATGTATTCCTCTTCTGAATATTGTGTGAATTATAGTGCAGTATAAGTATTTATGTGTCTAAACGTGGAAGTAATATAATTTAATTACTAGGCTATAGAAATAAAATTCAGCTTCATTATATTCTGGGACTATTATATGTTGTCATGTGTCGCACATGTGTATACTTGACTGAGTATTTTCATATCATTAAAATGTGGTTTCTATTGCAATTAATATATAATTCCTGTTTGCCTCTCAACATTTCTTATTAATTATGGCAACTGGTAAATGTTTGTCATTGACTGTAATTTGCCTGCTTTCTATGAAATTTTACTAAATGTTTGTATACTGGAGGAAGCAAGAGAGAGAACTGACAGCCCACAGGCTTCTGTATTAATTATTTCTAATATACAAAGCAGAACTCTCATAGTTTGTTCCTTGAAATCTGAGACCAGATCTTATATCTGCAGTAGCATCTAGACACTTTAATGGAGACTGAATTCGATCTAGATTGATTTTGATTTTTAAAAACTTTACGTTTACCATTAATTTCGTAAGGTATTATGATTTTTTGTGTGTGTGTTTTGTTTTGTTTTGTTTTGTTTGAGACAGGGTCTCACTATGTAGCTCAGGCTGTCCTAAACTGCTCTCTCCCTTCCCCTTTCCTCTCCCTCTCTTCTTTCTTCTTTTCCCTTCTGTCCCTCCCCCCAACATATCCCTAGCAACCTGTCTCATTCCTGGGCATAATTCAATACCAGCTCTATACTTTTAGTACCTTTACTTAATGGCTTGGTCTTCCTCTAAAGATAGTTATTACCTTTTGGCTATATAATTTTGAATTAAACAAATAAATTGTTCCTAATTATTACCTGCATTCCTTTGCAGCTTCTTCGTGATCAGTTTGATTATAAACCAATTTTGACAAAAAAGCAGTTTATACAGTCTGGATTTGCTGAATGGAAAATTGAAATTGTCTGTGATATATTAAATTGTGTGATGAAAAAACACAAGAAATTGATTGGTCTTGACAAGGTGATTTTATGAATTGATTTTAGTTCTAACTGATGCTTAAAAGAACTCAGTATTTGAGTAAACAGAAAATTATTTAAAAGTACATTGTCAGTCGACTTTCTGAGCCCAGTTCTTTGCCTATTAGACTCCAGTGATTAGAGAGAGAATTCAGGGGCTGCATTAGAAGGGACTTAAGCACAGAGACAGACTTACTGAAGCAAAAGCAAGGGAAGGGAGTGGGCAGTTAAGCTTGGTGGGTGAATACTCCAACTGTTATTTGTCGGAGTGTTTTATGAACTGAAGGGAATTCTTGGTGTTAATGCTATATGCGTAATTGTCTAGGAATTTCAAAGGCATATCTAGGAACTAGGATTAGTTTCTACCAAAAAAAAAAAAAAAAAAGGTTGTGTAGAACCAAGATGGGAATTCGATGAGACGTGAATGTGTAAAACCACAGAGGAAGAGTCCTTCCTTTTAACTTTTTTAACTTTCATGTCTCAGAATCTCCTCTATAGGACATAAATGCTTCCCAGCTAACTTCTTGCTGAGGACAGGTCACTGCAAGGCTAGGATGTCCCACAGTCTGACCTAAAGCCATAAGTACCTACTCAATGTAAATCTCATTGCTCTATACAGCCCACATATTGGATGCCACAGTTGCTCCATTATACACATATAGGGAATAACCCTGTCAAGGATCATAATTTCTCCCATACTAGTCACGTGTCTTACGTATCTATGATCTGTAACTTAACAGTTCAAAGATAATGTATTTTTGACACTTTTTAATTTTTTTTTGTTCATTTTTGTTTTTTAACTATGTAACCCAGGTTGCCTTATACTTTCTGTGTAACTAAAGCTGGCCTCAGCCCTCCTTCCACAGTCTTCTCTGTGTGGGATTGCAGCACCACCATACTAGTCTCTCCCAAATTTACAAGAAACAACTAAACAAAGCGTGCTGCATTACTTTGACTATTGGCTGTTATCAGAACTAAGTATTAATAGAATGACAATGTGCATCACACTTTCCTACACACTGTATTGTTTTGTCTACTCCTTTTCCTTTCTTAGAATTCATCATGCCAAAGGAAGAAGAGCATTTCTGAAAAGCCAGAATCTTGTTCAAGCCGTGAGAAGTGCCCTGCAGAGACAGTTGGCATTGGCGTCACGGGCAGGTTTATGACATCAGGAAAGGTGAGAAAAGAAAAGGAACAGAGGCATCTGCAGACAGACAGTAAAGATACATTTCTCCCCTGCAGCAGGCAGCGCAGGATACATGATGTTTTTAGTAGTGCATATTAGTGTTCTCAAAGGCCTTTATTTCATTTATTTATGTGTTTTGATTATATCCACTCCCTGTGGCTCTCTCTTATCCCACTTCCCCTTCCTCCCTGCAGTCTCAGCAGGTGACTTCTTAGCGCACATGTTTGGGGACCATTCCTAAACTTGTGAGAAGTGAAAAGAGGAAAAATTGAATATGTTTTATATTTCTAATGTTGAATCCTTTTTTTTCATTTCTCAGATAAAATGTAGTAAGGTTATATTATAGAGGCATTGGCATGCTTTAAGTAATATATCCTTTTTATCTTATGTGGTTGTATATCAGAAGGAAGCAAAAGAGTGAGTCATATCCCTTGGAACTAGAGTCATGCATGGTTGTGAGTTTCCATGTGAGTGCTGGTGCTGGGAACCAAACCTGTGCCTTTTGCAAGAGTTTGTGTTTCTAACCTGAGATATCTTTCCAAGCCCTCGGTGTATACTCATAATTACATATCCGATCACCCTAAAAGGGGTGTGTATGTATTAAGTAACCCGTTAGTAACAGCAGTGATTATGAAGATTCATTTAGCTGCAATGAAAACCAAGAGTATAGATTCTCTTGTAATCTGGTTTTGAGTATTCCTTATTTTAGGTATACATTGTCTCTGTCTTTGTCTGGTTTGAGCACCTGTGGCTAAACGAATCCAATACATTTAGAGATAGCAGTTTTTCATATCCAAGGGGAACTCTAAGCTAATATTTCATTTTAATTATAAATGTACTTCCAGATATTTTCCTTTCTGGGTAAAAGGACAGAATAGAGACTAATAATCAATGTATAATTAGATAAAAGATATAAAATGTTTCTTTTTTTTAAAGTACAATATTTTAAATCTTACAATAAAGGAGGATAATACCACAAAAGAAGAGTTAAACATTTATGAAAATATAAATATTTGACTATTCTGATCATATTGGATTCATGGATACTGTTTGTTTATTCATTAACAGAATCTCACTATATAGCCCAGGTTGGCCTGGCCTTTCTAACCCTTCTGTCTGGGCCTAGTGAATGCTGGGATTATGGCTGTGTGCTACCACACCTAATAGTTATTTTCATTTTGTTCTTTTTCTTTTGGTTTTTGTTTTAACTTTCCATCATGTAATATTTTAAACATTTACAAAAGCACAGATGAACCTGTTTTAGCAATCACATCTTTGCTAAACGTGTTTCATCTTTACTGTAAGTACTTTCTCCATCATCTTGAAATAAAACTAAACATCTTTAAAATATATTTCAGTATTTAACCTAAGACATTAGAAAGCTTCTAAAAAGCTAGACCTTGTCTCCCAAGCACTTATAAAATATGTTAATATTAGCATGTTATACTATGATACATTATTGTGGTAATTTAAATGTCTTTAAATCTTTATATAGTTTGTCTAGAGAATAATTCCTGTGAATATACTTAAAGGAATTGTGACAGTAAAACCATGGAGGTAAATGTTGGTGTTTGTCTCTGCAGAAGAAGGCTGTGGTGATCCGTCACCTGTATACTGAAGAGAACGTTAGTGTTCCTGAAGGGACAGTAACCTCAACAGAAGTGAGTGAAGGCTGCAATGAGTTGGAAGAGCAGAGTTCTGACATACGCATTCCTGAGGCGCAGGCCCCTGAGGTCAAGGCTGAGCTGCAAGTGAGGACTGAGGGGCTCCTTAACACACTGCTTTCTGTCTGTGCTTATTTCAGTCTTTGAAAACTGGACTGCTACTCAACTCTTAAATTATGATATCTATGTTATTATTTAAGAATAAATCAATCTTACTGAGTGGGAGTTAGTGGATTCCAGTTGTCAGATCTGTTTGCAGTTTTCTTCCTGAGTTAGAAGTAAAGTAAAGAGAAATGAAAAAAAAAAAGGTACCTGTACCTGGGAAATTACAATCCAGCAGAAGAGATGTGCCGCTTCGCACGGAGTTCTCTACCACTTGTAAGCTTGGCATTTTATTCCCATTTTCCCTTTGCTAAGTGTTTGCTATATTGTCTCCATGGGGCGTGATCTCACTATGTAACCTTGGCTGACTTTCTTTAGCTCAAGGTAGTTTCTAATTGCAAAACCCCTCTGCCTGGCGATTTGTTTGGTAGAGTTACAGATGTGTGCTGTCCCACCCAACTCCTTGCTAATTTCTGTTACTCCTTCTTGACACAAGTACCATTATATATATGATCTCTACTGTTTCTGATACAGTACTCATGTCTTGTGATCTTTATATGGTTTGGGTTACAGTTGGATTCATGAAAGTTTATTTTATTTATAGGACTGCTTTGTACTATGTGACACTCTAGGTACTAGGCATTGCTAGTACCTAGAAATAAATAAGTAATGACAAGTTGTAGTGTGCTCCCTAATGTAAGAGTATCATACCAACGAATTCACAAGTCGTTGATGCAAAAATGAAGTCATTGGGGTCACATTTGACAAACTTGTGTTAAGGTCCATGTCTTTCTGTGGGGAGGGCTCTATTCTCATACCGTGCTCCTTCATGAGCTATCGAAACAGCACAAAGGAATGGAAATGTCACTTCATATCACGTGTGGTCTTGTTTATTGTTTTAGGATATGTGTGATAATCCTGAGGTTACCGCACTTCAGATTGCACTGGCTGAATGTCAGGAAAAGCTGAAGAAGCTGACTTGGATAGAGAAACGGCTTGAGTGTTTGGAAGCTACAACAAAAGGGAAAGTGATGGTCGATGAGAAGGCCTGGAATAATATTCTAAGTCGAGTGACTCTTCTCGAAACAGAGATGCTTCTGTCTAAAAAGGTATCACTGTGTATAGCTGTCACGAACAGTCAAGTGTTCATCTTATTGCATTTGTATACTCTTGGAAATGCTACACATGAGGCTACTTAATCAGACATGTTTAATTAGGATAAAGTCTGCTGATTTACAAATTTCATTATACTTCTTGTGGCTGTTTTCTATTAAATAAGATATTTTGAAAAACCTGTAAGTTGAGATTTTAGTGATTAATAGATTAATACTTCAAATACTTAGAATGAGCTAAGAATTTTTTGAAAACCTTAAAATTATTTTTTGTATTTTAGTAGAACCAAGTTTATAGAAAAAGTTGTAAAACAGGTAAAAATTGAAATTCCAACTTTTTCTTCTTTATGCATATAAAGTGAATTTTATAGAAACAATTATCAAGTTTACTCTCAAGTCACTATTCTATTGCTGTGAAGACACACCATGGCCAAGGCAGCTCTTATAAAGGAAAACATTTAGTTGAGGGCGTGTTAAGTGTCAGAGAGTTAGTCCATCGTCATCGTGGTAGGGAAGATGGGAGCATACATACTGGAACAGTAGCTGACAGCTTCGTCCTGATCCACTGCGAGTCACTGGGCCAAGCATGGGCTTTTGAACCCTTAAAGCCCACTCCTGTGACACACTTCTAACAAAGACCACATCTCCTAGTCCTTCTCAAATTGTGTCCCTCCTAGCATTTAAGTATATGAGTCTGCAGGGGTCATTCTTATTCAAACCACTAAATTTAACATTGCTTATATAATCTGAGAAATCTCTTTATTTCTTAGAATCTCAGTTTCTAGTCTTTCCTTTTGGGGGACTGAAGTCGTATATTTAAGAAAGTTACTATCTGCTTCTACACCTAAGTGGTTTTTGCTTAAACATTAATACATGTTATATATTATTTGTAAACAAATTTATTCAAACTAACCATGCCCTGTGCTTTTCTTATGTCTTATGTTTAGCAATGAAAAATGAAACCCCTTTCATTTTATTCTAAATATATGACTGTGCATTCCAGAATGAATCTGTAGAGCCTAACACAACAAGTGAAGACTCTGAGTCAATTAGTGGTGTGGATGTTGTGCCCTATGGTAAGTTCTTATATTAGTACTGTTGGCTTGCAAACAGGTTTAGAGCAGTAGTTTTTATGAACATTTGGCCTCTTTACCATTCTCATCTGTGTGTGTATGTGTGTGTATGTTTGTCAGAGGCCCATATCAGATTTCATTCTCAGTCACTCTCCACATTATTATTTGAGATAAAGTCACTCACTGTACCTGGAGCTCACCAACTTGGCATCTCCCAGGATCCCCTTGTCTCCATTACCCTAGTAGTCAGATTCCAGATGCAGGACACTGCGTCTAGTTTAAAAAAAAAAAAAATTAAGAAATTCATAGGCAAATGGATGGAACTGGGAAATATCATCCTGAGTGAGGTAACCCAATCACAGAAAAACACACATGGTATGCACTCATCGATAAGTGGATATTAGCCCAAATGCTTGAATTATCCTAGATGCACAGAACACATGAATCTCAAGAAGGAAACACATGACCAAAATGCAAATGCTTCACTCCTTTAAAAGGGGAACAAGAATATCCTTGGGAGGGAATAGGGAGGCAAAGTTTAGAACAGAGGCAGAAGGAACGCCCATTCAGAGCCTGTCCCACATGTGGCCCACAATAGCCACCAAACTAGATAAGATGGATGAAGCAAAGAAGTGCAGACTGACAGGAACTGGATGTAGATCTTTCCTGAGAGACACAGCCAGAATACAACAAATATTAAACCACTGAAATGAGAATGGGACCCCTATTGAAGGAATCAGAGAAAGGACTGAAAGAGCTTGAAGGGGCTTGAGACCCCTTATGAACAATGCCAACCAACCAGAGCTTCCAGGGACTAAGCTACTACCCAAAGACTATGCATAGACTGACCCTGGGCTCCAACTCCATAGGTAGCAATGAATATCCTAGTAAGAGCACCAGTGGAAGGGGAAGCCCTTGGTCCTGCCAAGACTGAACCCCCAGTGAATGTGATTGTTGGGGGGAGGGCAGTGATGGGAGGAGGATGGGGAGGGGAACACCCATATAAAAGGGGAGGAGAAGGGGTTAGGGTGATGTTGGCCTGGAAACTGGGAAAGGGAATAACAATTGAAATGTAAATGAGAAATACCCAAGTTAATAAAGATGGAGGATACTTTGCTGAAAAACAACAACAACAACAACAACAACAACAACAAAACAAAAACAAAAACGTGGTTCTGGAAATCAAATTAAGCAAATTTACTGATTGAGCCATAGCTCCAGTTTTTTCTTAAGCCTTTTTTATAAAATGTTTTATATTTATAAAATGTTCTGTAAAATAAAATTACAGAGCTCTTCGAACAAAGAAAATAGAGAACCACAGACTGCTAAGAGTTGCTTTTAAAACCAGAGTATATATCTTTCACAGTATAGAGGATGAATATATTCTGGTGTACAGTCTTGAGGACCTTGGGGAATTTTTTCTTTGAATCGTTCTAGAATAATGTAGTACTGGGGAATAAGAAAAGCAGACCTTGGGGGATGGGATGGGGGGTTTCCCAGAGAGGAAACACGGAAAGAGGATAACAGTTGAAATGTAAATAAATAAATATCCAATTTTAAAAAAGAGAGAGAAAAGAAAAGCAGACCTCTAGAGGCTCTGCTTACTGATGGTGATAAAGTGAGAATGGTGTAGAGCCCAGGGGGCCTTCACCATCTCACAACCTCCTAGTGTTATTCTCCATGTTACTGAGCATCACGGATCTATGGTTCCAACAAAAGCTTTTATTCTTTTGAGTCTTAATTTAGAAAAAGCAAAGGGCCACATTTTATCTCATAGTATGATTAAATTATGTTTGTAAAACAGAAGACTTCTACAATTGACAGTTTATCCTGAGGATTCAGTAATAGTATAGCATCATCAGATCTTTAGATCTGCATTTTACAGTATGCAATTTAAGAAAATGCTTTGTTCTAACTGCTGTATTAACTTATTTCATTCCTAATAACAATAATGTAAAATAAGTATATTATTATGCATATATGAATGTCTCAGATGAGGAAAATGACTTTCATTGAAAATCATTGGTGACTATGCCAGTGGCCACACAATTACTGGATGGTGGTCAGAGTTGAATCTTGGCAACTCACTCTGATAGGTTTCCTCAACACTACAGTTAGTTCAAATACTGCTAACAATCCAGAGAAGACAATTTCAGTCATTACATTAGTTATTTGGGTTTAATTTATTTATCATTGGCTGCAGATTTTGGATTAGGTAGCATGTTGCCTTTTTCCCATTGTCATTCATACTTCAATATCAAAATTCTTAAGAGCATAAATTTTTGTCCCGTGATCTGTCTAGCAAAAATAGTAGTGGTAGTAGTAGTAGTAGTAGTAGTAGTAGTAGTAGTGGTGGTGGTGGTGGTGGTGGTGGTGGTGGTGGTGGTGGTGGTGGTGGTGGTGGTGGTAATACCACCTGCAATTCCTGTCTCCAGTATGTTTAAGTATTAAGAGTTCTAACATTTGCTCACTCAAAGAGCATTCTGGCTGTTGTTTACAAAATACTACCTTTTCCAAGTTGAGCTATGCCTGTTCTAATATCTACTCCCTGCATACCCAAGTTTAAGCCACTGTGCTAGGACTCAGAGTAAGATAGACCCTTATTCAAAATAGGTTTTAGATTATGATTAAAGTGAATACCTGATTTCATAGAGATTATAATTTGACCTAAGACTTTACAAAACCTTGCTCAGTACACCTTGTGAATAGAAACACAGGTTGTTTGGTCTCATTAGATGCAGAGTACAATACAAATGTATCATTTTGATCTT
Source organism: Rattus rattus (assembly GCF_011064425.1). Classification (NCBI taxonomy): domain Eukaryota; kingdom Metazoa; phylum Chordata; class Mammalia; order Rodentia; family Muridae; genus Rattus; species Rattus rattus. Next base: position 32,111,526 of record NC_046166.1, on the reverse strand, counting down.
AGAATTGTGTTCAGTAAGGAAGGAATTTGTGAGGTTCCAAATTTGTTTTCCTCTTTATCATAAATAGGGTAATCCACTGTGAGCCGTAAATACCTGTGTCGGGGTGAGTGGGGAACATTGAAGCCCATGTAGGAAGTGAGGAGCCTTCTGGTCTGCCTGCTCTTGGGAGCAACAGTCACGTGATGCTCCATGACACGAATGATTAAAAGGTTCGAGTGTCGAACTAGAGAAGCATTTGTGTCAGTAGTGAGGGCTGCATCTGGCCATTTTTGTGATTGAATAGTGACCTTGTTTAGTCTCTAAAGACATGGCAGTGGTTTTAGTTCTCTACATTTCATGACTTCAGGTGAAATTGTTGTCTATTAAATACTGTTTATTAGCATATACAGTAACTTGAGTTTAATTGCCAAGTAGGCTACCAACTGTCAAGGCCGGTCCTGGCTTTACTTGGTCCTATAGATTTATCCTCTCAGAAGAAAGATATTATTAGTCCAAGTGTAGTACCCCAAGAGTAAATTTTTCTTCCAGTATGACTACAAGAAGGGCACATATGTGTTCATGAAGGGTGTGGAAGCAGAGGTCATGGAGTTTAGCTAATATTTTCAGATTTATATATCAGAAAGATTCTCATACAGGAGGAATAGTGATCAACTAGAAGAAACTAAAGCACACAGGTATTTTAGTGATCATTTTTCAGATCAACAATGAGGGAGTAACTAGGACACTAATCATAAATAGTGAGTTGTGTTACGGATTCAAGTAGAAGCAGTGAAGGAGAAAAGAAACGGTAAGACCGACCTTACACTGTGCTTGGGTTCCAGGTATGTCATTCTTTAGCATTTAGAGGGAAATAAAGGGGAAAAGAAGATACATAAAAAGTAATGAATTCACTTTTGAATATAATTTATTATGTATGAAATACTTAAGGAAGATCTCTACAACTTAGGTCTTGGTGTCTAAGTACTGGCTTGCAAATTATGGAAGACCGAAGAGTCCATTTTGTCCTATTACTAGTAAGATATACTAATCCTCCAGAGTGGGCCATGTGAAATCCGTGGTCACAGGAAGAGAGTTGACTAGAATATGTAGTGTCTCTCCAGTAGGGGCATGCCTTTTGTCACAAGCAATCCTTCCCATTGAGGTTCCCTTAGGTCCAACTTCAGGAGCTCCGTGTGTGGTCACTGCTTCTTTTCTTTCTAAGCTGAATGCGCTTACCAATTTCTTTTTTTTTTATTCTTATTTTTTTAGAGTTTGGATATAGCATGTTTATTTAAAACATACACAAGATATATTTTTAAATAAAAATTTCTGGTATAACAAGAAGAACCAATTCTTTTCTTAATCTTCTCCAGCATGGCTAAGAAATCATGTTTAAACTAGTAAGAGTTTACTAAGAGTACCGGAAAACAGTAAGAACTGTCATGAGCATACTATGAACTTAGCTGATCTGGCTATTAAATGTGAATGGCATCAGTACGTACGGCCCTCACCAACCTCTGAGGCCCCGGATGCCATGTCTGTCTGAGTAGCCACCTCGCTTGCCTGATGCTAATCTTCCATATGAAGCAGTGATGTGCCTCAAGAATCTGAGCCGCAGGTTCAGGGTGAACAGAGCCATTATTGTCAGCTGTGATCCCAGCCCTGCATGCTTGTGACAGCATAAGAAATGTTTAAAACCTTCGGAGAACAACTATCTCTACCAGAAAATAATGCACGTATTTAGAGGCTTGGAAGTTACAGTTTCTGCTGAGTTTCAAATTATTTCCTAACATCGCCAAGTTCCCACAGCTCCTGTAAGCACCTGGGTCTAGTTAGTCTTCACAGCTGTCGCATGCAACCTTGTCTAGTCTCAGCTAACTGGATCACAAGTAGACATCTAACCCAGTAATAGCAGTACAAAACGTGTCAAGTCTAACGACATTTCTATCTTAGAATTTTTAACACCAAAATTAGTCAGATCATGTGAAATTTGGGCTATTTTATTCAGGCTCAGTTTATTCAGGAGACTAAGCTGAGAACACCATTCATTCCCCCAGAGAAAAGCAGTGGCTGGAGCAGACGACAGGCTGTCAAGGAGGATTGGGCTGTATCGGATGAAAAGTATTTGTTTAGTCCATGAGTATCAATACCTTACCATACAGGAAGGCACACAGCAAATGTTCTTTATGAAAACTAGTTTAAATGATATATTTTTGGCTTTGTGTTTGTAGCCAAATTTTTAATAGGCATGATTAATAGAAAAATGATGTAACTGTGTGTGCTGTCCAGTAATTGATGGAGTTAATGAGAAAAATGTTCTTTTATTTTGACGCATTGATATCAGAATATCCGATATTAGTTTTTTGTTGTTATTTAAAGAATCTAGACCTTCAATTTTTAAATTTTTTTAACATATGTTAACTCAAGATTGGATCCCTCTTGATATGAATATACATTTATTATATTTTATATATTCTAGATATTTGTTGTATTATAGAACATATATAATATATTAATATATAAATATAATCTTTATGTATGTTATATTATATTTTATATTTATATATAACACACATGTAAACATAGTCATATACAAATTTTATATGTAATATATATTATATGTAATATGTGACTATTAATATAATGTATAATCATATAATAAATAAGTAATATATGGTTCATTATATTATTCATGATATGTTATATATTATATATTTTATATAATATATAAATAGTATAAATATGCTTGTATTATTTCTATACTATATTTGTATTATTTATATAACATATAAAATAATTGTACATATTATATATTATATAAATGTAATATATTATAAATTTATATAAATATATTATACATATTATATTTGCATATAAAATATATAGATTTAGTCAGTTTTTGTAATAATTGCCACTAGACACAAAACAATAATAAAGTAATTTTGAAATTACTTCAACATTGTTATAATTAATAAAGCATTGTAGAAAATCCCTCAGTATTCTATTGCTATAGGTGTCACCATTTTAAGAAAGAAAGTAGGTAGTTTATTTTTTTTAAATACATTGATTCATGTATCTCATGTATATGAGTGCTCTGTCTTCATGCACATCAGAATAGAGACTCAGATCCCATTACAGATGGTTGTGAGCCACTATTTAATTGTTGGGAATTGAACTCAGGTTGTGAGGAGTCAAGTGCTATTGACTGTTGAGCCATCTCTCTAGTCCCAAGTAGTTTGTAGTTTAAATTACTAACATTCCTATTTACTCAAAGCGATTCATATCATGATAGAGATAAAATGATTTTGGATGTTTTGGGGGGCAGGAGGAAGCAGGGTTTTTCTATATTGCTTAGCTCAGCCATGAACTCGTGAATCTCAGCTTCCTAAGTATATGTGGTTATGAGCATGCATCACAGAACCCAAGTGTATTTTAAAATTTTCTTAGAGAATTGTTAGCATCTGTCTTTACAAGAATAAAAAGTATGTAAAACTCATTTTATATATACTAGATAGCCACTTTATTTCAATTTATTTTATTTGTAAATAAAAATTTAATAAGTATTTGGCTCCACTGTATAATGGAAAGATATCCTATAATGTATTTTTTTTTTTTTTTTACAGATAAAAAATACAGTGTTGAGGGGCCAGCCAGTACCTGTCACTCATCTGGCTACAGTACAGTATCATTGGCAACAGTGCCCAGGAGCTCCACTATTAATTACTGTGGCTTGAACGATTTTTCAGAGGTAAGAAGCTGTCAAATGGCTTAGGTGATTTCTAAGGTCGAGAAGAAACAAGTATTGTTTTAGTATGTATGAGTAAGGTATGCTGTGGGCAAGAGAAATGGTGAATTAGAAAGTTAATCTCTCAAGGGGCTTTATGTTGACTAAAGTTACTTTATGCAGTCTTTCATGGTGTATTTTATATATATTTATGGTCTGTATTTGAGGATTGTTTCCTTTGAGAAATTGCCTAAATTTGTTGGTTTTTAAATTAAAGGAAACAACTATGCAGAAAATGGAAAGGATGAAAAAAATGTAAGTAACAGAAAGGGGTGGGTGACAGAAACCATTTCCCTGTAGGAGCTGTGCTGGAGTGCAGTGTGCATAAACTGTACATGTGTGTGTAGACCTTGAAGTCTCAGTCAGGTGTGCATTTCCTTCAGGACTCAGTGGATAATAGATGTGTGTGTGTGTGTGTGCGTGTGTGTGTGTGAGAGAGAGAGAGAGAGAGAGAGAGAGAGATGAGTCATTGGTTTCCAGCAAATGACGTAACACACTGTCCACAGAGTTAATCATAGGTTACAGAGGGCAGAGATGCTTTGGTTGATAATTAATTCACATTTTTCTACCTTTGATAATTGATTTACCATTGTGTGCATGAGCTGAATTGCTAGAAGACATGTTCAGTGTTGTATCCTGCTGGTCTTTCGGGAGCTATTGGTGAAGGAGCACAAGGAGCACGGTGTTGATGTTTTTACTGGGGACAAGGGGCGGTGCATCTGGCTTTGGCAAAGAGCAGTTTAAAGGACATGTATGATGAAATGGTATCACAGTATTATGTACCCTACTGCCTTAAGAAGTACAAAGCTCTTTGACATTGGCAAACTTCTAAAATCACTTAGGCTACAGGAATTTTACCTGTATTAATAGTAATTGTACATAAACTAAGAGAAACACTCAGTTTATCTTAGGCTCAGATACAAAAATCTAGCAATTAGAGTCCTGTCCTTCATTATAAGCTGTGCCCTTAGCTAACACAGCATTTGTTCTGTTCCAGGTTTGAAGAGACCGCGGAGTTACTGAAATGCTCCAGTCGCTAATTGTAGACTGTTCTGCATAAACATCCCAGGACTTTGGCTACTTATATATATTCTGTATCTAAGAATTCTGTGTATAATTTTAATATACTATAATTTTTAATAGATGATAATTTTTATTAAGAATTTGCACTCTATTTGATATTTGAGTTTTTTCATTTTTAAATAAATACTTTTAATAGTTTAAGTTGTAATTGTACCTATTTTCTCTTCCAGTTTTCTTGGCATAACTTTGTTTCAGCATATTACTCTTACAGAGTGAAGTCATTACAGCAAGCTCTGTATTGCAGTGTTGACATTAACTGGCAGCATGCTAAGCAATGCTTCTGAAAACATGGGCTGGAAGACCATGATCTCCATCTTGCTGGGGCTATTCCAATAGGGACGTGCATATTGTACACAGGAGACTTTTACGTAGTCTTAGTGTATATGCTGGTGAGTAGGTTTTAACAGAGTTAAAACGCTCACTGAAAACTAAACAAATCCAGTTTCTTCTTGTATAGTCAGTGCTGCTTTAACAGAGCAATGCTGACAGCCTGCGTCTTTAGTGTGTTTCCTGAGGGAACTGTTCCGGGCATGTGAATACTCTGGTCTGTAACCTTAGACCGTCAGCACTGATCCAGATGCTGGCCATCCGTGCAACACACAGTGGAGGTGGGTTGCACTTTCTAATAATGGAAACTTAACAACTTTTAAGGAGAGAAAAGGTCTTAAAATTAAATTGAAAGAAAATCAAAATCACTTGGAAAGTCACTTAGAAAAATACCTTCTAACTCTGTAAATGGTATATAGCAATAATAATTCTGGGTGATAGCCAAAAGTATAGGAAGTTATCCATCTATTTTATATATTACATAACTCACTTCATTAGACTGTACAAATTTATTTTAATATTAAGTAAAGTATTAATTTAGGTTTAAGTAGAAATAACTTTTGAGGAAAAGTTTTTAGTATTTTAACACTTTCAAACTACAATCTTTTATGTTAGCATTTAGAAGCATATAACCCTTGGATTTAATAACATTTCAAAAAGCATATCTAGAATTAATGAGTCCTTTCGCTCTGTTTTTTGAATTCAAGTACACTTAAGTTAGAAAAATCAAGAGAATTCAATTGTGAAAATGCTGTTAGACCCCCAGTTATAAGAACCAGCGTGGGTTGACAGCGCCACCTTGTGGTTTCCATGCTACTCTGCTGGCTTTTAATAAATGAATCATAAAACTGATTTTAAAAGAAGAGTGAGCATCTTTCAAGTTTTCTGTTGAAAGACAGAATAAAGTTGTTTCTGTCCCTTTGTCTTTATCTACCTCTTTTCCCCATCTTTTTTGGTAAGTTAAATTTTTACTTTTCACAAATAACAACCTGTCTACATAATAGGTATCGAATACTATCAGTAATACACTTTCTCACTGAGATGGAGAAGAAACAGCATACTTTGTGAAAGAAAATCTTATGAAATAAATCTAAGAATAGTACACTTTGAACTAAAGGAATCAAAGTAGTCACACAAGAGGACCATGGAACCCACAAAGTGGTATGTAAAGAAAGGATAAAACCCTGGAAATTATGTAGTAGGAGGTCTCTATCGAAATCAAGAAAGCTCACATTTATTTTTCTTCTTAAATACCAGGGGATATAATTGTAGTTTTCCAAATATTTGAAGATGTAATTACATATATTTGAAGGTCAAGTGGTCTTCATTGAAAAAAGGAAATTAATTCTGCCCTTGACCCTACAAAATCCTACAGTGCAAAGCTTTAACCACCCATCCACTGCATGTTTGCACAGTTAACTGTTTTTTGTGTGGTATCATTTGTGTCGTCTCAGTCCGCAGTGCTCACTTCAGACCATGCTAGCAGCAACAGCCCGCTAAGGTCCTGTGGTGACACTGAGCGGCCACCGGAGCCCGAGGAGGTGTCCCTGTGGGTCAGGCAGCTCCCAGGTTCCTTTTCTCATATCCCATGAATACAAAGTGAGATGATGGGAATACTTATAATCTAATCGATGTAAAGTATATAAAATAATAGATATTAAAAAATAAAACATCAGAAACTAGAAATTTGAAGCAAATTTTCTTATGGTGTTTTCTAACAACTTAAAAATTAGTGAAAATGAACTTAGAGGGGTGTTGTATAGTTATACTTACCAAGACGCTTGCTTTAAAAGCAACCTCTAGAGAACTAAAGTTTGACTCATTGGGATTGTTGAAGAGATTGAAATAATTTTATTCTCATTTAGAAAATGCTTCTCTGGTTAGAGAGATGGCCTGGTGGTTAAGAACGCAGTTCCAGAAGACTTGGGGTCAATACCCAGCACCCACATAGCAGCTCACAACTGTCTATAATTCCACGTCCAGAGGATCTGACAGCGTCTTACAGACACATGCAGGCAAAACAGTGTGCATAAAATAAAAGTAAATAAACGATTAGAAAAATGTTTTAGGGCATTTGAGAGTGGTTTTTGATAATAAAGCATCCCTTTGGTAAAAGTGAAGGTCTTTGAGGAAGGTGTAGTTTTGTCACCTACCCTCAGCTAACTGTGGTTTTCATAGTCTGTCCTTTAAAATCATTACACATCAGTCATTTGTTCTGCCCGGAGCAATCTTTTTCTCCTTTTCTTCTTTCACTGAGAAGCCAGGAAACAGCTGTGAACACTCTGTATGAGGGCAGTCAGGAATACTGTAAGGAATCTGTAAGGAAAGGACCGTCAGGGTTGGAAAGGAACATCAAAGCAAAGGGCGTGGGTTTCTGAGGAAGGCAGCTCTGTCCTGATGTTGTAATGGGAAGTTATAACAGGGCATACATTCCATATTAAACTTGAAGGCCACCGTCGGCTGTTCTGCAATTGAAGGGCACCTGGGGAAGCATTAAAGTCTAGAAGGACCTTGTCGGTTTTATACACACCAACACTTTCCTTTTACCTCAACCAACACTGCAGCTTTAATTTTTACCTTTCTAATCCAGGCTGTCTTTCATTTACTCAGAGACTGAGTGCAGACTCAGTACGAAGACCGAGTATCGGATAGAGCGGGTAGCTTGAAACTTTAAACTACAAAACCAGAGCTTAACTGCTATGCCACTTGAGCTTTTCCAATGAAAATGACAGGTTTCCTGTTAGCAACAAACAGCTAGAAACAGTACTGACAGCAACAGTGCTGTTGAGAACACTCGAATTATTTTTTATTGGGAATTTTTGAAAATCTGGACTTTTGTCATGTTATTTTTAGGGAGACGTGTAGGACCAATGTACCCGTGCCCTTTTCCCTCTCATATGCTCTAAATCAGCAAATTGAAATTTCTCGTTGCTCCTTTTTTTTCTCCATGTTTATTAAATTGGTTATTTCTTATTTACATTTCAATTGTTATTCCCTTTCCCGGTTTCCAGGCCAACATCCCCCTAACCTCTCCTCCTCCCCTTCTATACGGGTGTCCCCTCCCCATCCTCCCCACATTACCGCCCCCCCCCAACAATCATGTTCATTGGGGTTTCAGTCTTGGCAGGACCAAGGGCTTCCCCTTCCACTGGTGCCCTTACTAGGCTATTCATTGTTACCTATGCAGTTGGAGCCCAGGGTCAGTCCATGTATAGTCTTTGGGTAGTGGCTTAGTCCCTGGAGGCTCTGATTGGTTGGCATTGTTGTTCATAAGGGGTCTCAAGCCCCTTCAAGCTCTTTCAGTCCTTTCTCTGATTCCTTCAATAGGGGTCCCATTCTCAGTTCAGTGATTTGCTGCTGGCATTGGCCTATGTATTTCCCTTATTCTAGCTGTGTCTCTCAGGAAAGATCTACATCCGGTTCCTGTCAGCCTGCACTTCTTTGCTTCATCCATCTTATCTAGTTTGATGGCTGTATATGTATGGGTCACATGTAGGGCAGGATCTGAATGGGCGTTCCTTCAGCCTCTGTTCTAAACTTTCCCTCCCTACTCCCTCCAAAGGATATTCTTGTTCCCCTTTTAAAGAAGGAGTGAAGCATTTGCATTTTGGTCATCCTTCTTGAGTTTCATGTGTTCTATGCATCTAGGGTAATTCGAGCATTTGGCTAGCATTTGGCTAATATCCACTTATCGATGGGTACATACCATGTATGTTTTTCTGTGATTGGGTTACCTCACTAAGGATGATATTTTCCAGTTCCATCCATTTGCCTATGAATTTCATTAAGTCATTGTTTTTGATAGCTGAGTAATATTCCATTGTGTAGATGTACCACATTTTCTGTATCCATTCCTCTGTTGAAGGGCATCTGGGTTCTTTCCAGCTTCTGGCTATTATAAATAAGGCTGCGATGAACATAGTGGACCACGTGTCTTTGTTATATGTTAGGGCATCTTGTGGGTATATGCCCAAGAGAGGTGTAGCTGGGTCCTCAGGTAGTTCAATGTCCAATTTTCTGAGGAACCTCCAGACTGATTTCCAGGATGGTTGTAACAGTGTGCAATCCCACCAACAGTGTAGGAGTGTTCCTCTTTCTCCACATCCTCGCCAGTATCTGCTGGCGCTGGAGTTTTTGATCTTAGCCATTCTGACTGGTGTGAGGTGGAATCTCAGGGTTGTTTGATTTGCATTTCCCTTATAACTAAAGATGTTGAACATTTCTTTAGGTGTTTCTCAGCCATTCAGCATTCCTCAGCTCTGAATTCTTTTGGGTATATGCCCATTCTTCAATAGGGTTATTTGTCTCCCTGCAATCTAACTTTGTGAGTTCTTTGTATATTTTGGATGTAAGCCCTCTATCAGTTGTAGGATGGATAAAGATCGTTTCCCAATCTGTTGGTTGCCGTTTTCTCCTAACCACAGTGTCCTTTGCCTTACAGAAACTTTGCAGTTTTATGAGATCCCATTTGTGGATTCTTGATCTTAGAGCATAAGCCATTGGTGTTTTGTTCAGGAAATTTTCTTCAGTGCCCATGTGTTCGAGATTCTTTCCCACTTTTTCTTCTATTAGTTTGAGTGTATCTGGTTTGATGTAGAGGTCCTTGATCCACTTGGACTTAAGCTTTGTACAGGGTGATAAGCATGGATCGATCTGCATTCTTCTACATGCTGACCTCCAGTTGAACCAGCACCAATTGCTGAAAATGCTATCTTTTTTCCATTGGATGTTTTTGGCTCCTTTGTCAAAAATCAAGTGACCATAGGTGTGTGGGTTCATTTCTGGGTCTTCAATTCTATTCCACTTGTCTATCTGCCTGTCTCTGTACCAATACCATACTGGTTTTTATCACTATTGCTCTGTAATACTGCTTGAATTCAAGGATAGTGATTCCCCTGGAAGTCCTTCTAATGTTGAGGATAGTTTTAGCTATCCTGGGTTTTTTGTTATTCCAGATGAATTTGCAAAATTGTTCTGTCTAGCTCTATGAAGAATTGGGTTGGGATTTTGATGGGGATTGCATTGAATCTGTAGATTGCTTTTGGCAAAATGGCCATTTTTACTACATTATTCCTGCCAATCCATGAGCATGGGAGATCTTTCCATTTTCTGAGATCTTCAATTTCTTTCTTCAGAGACTTGAAGTTCTTATGTAACAGATTTGTCACTTACTTGGTAAAAGTCACACCAAGGTATTTTATATTATTTGGGACTATTATGAAGGGTGTCGTTTCCCTAATTTCTTTCTCGGCTTGTTTCTCTTTTGTGTAGAGGAAGGCTACTGATTTATTTGAGTTAATTTTATACCCAGCCACTTTGCTGAAGGTGTTTATCAGGTTTAGTAGTTCTCTGGTGGAACTTTTGGGATCACTTAAATATACAATTATATCATCTGCAAATAGTCATATTTTGACTTCTTCCTTTCCCATCTGTATCCCTTTGATCTCCTTTTATTGTCTGATTGCTCTGGCTAGGCCTTCAAGAACTATATTGAATAAGTAGGGAGAGAGTGGGCAGCCTTGTCTAGTCCCTCATTTTAGTGGGATTGCTTCAAGTTTCTCTCCATTTAGTTTAATATTAGCTACTGGTTTGCTGTATATGGCTTTTACTATGTTTAGGTATGGGCCTTGAATTCCTGTTCTTTCCAGGACTTTTATCATAAAGGGGTGTTGAATTTTGTCAAATGCTTTCTCAGCATCTAATGAAAGGATCATGTGATTTTTATCTTTCAGTTTATTTATATAGTGGATTACGTTTGATGGTTTTCCGTATATTAATTAATTCATCCCTGCATGCCTGGGATAAAGCCTACTTGATCATGATGGATAATTGTTTTGATGTGTTCTTGGGTTCGGTTTGCAAGAATTTTATTGATTATCTTTCCATCAATATTCATAATGGAAATTGGTCTGAAGTTCTTTTTCTTTGTTGAGTCTTTGTGTGTTTTAGGTGTAAGAGTAATTGTGGCTTCATAGAAGGAATTCAGTAGCGCTCCATCTGTTTCAATCTTGGGGAATAATTAGGATAGTATTGGTATGAGGTCTTTATGAAGGTCTGATAGAATTCTGCACTGAACCCATTTGGACCTGGGCTCTTTTTGGTTGGGAGACTTTTAATGACTGCTTCTATTTCTTTAGGAGTTATGGGGTTGTTTAAATAGTTTATTTGTTCCTTATTTACCTTCGGTACCTGGTATCCATCTAGGAAGTTGTCCATTTCCTCCAGATTTTCAAGTTTTGTTGAATATAGGCTTTTGTAGTAGGATCTGATGATTTTTTGAATTTCCTCTGATTCTGTTATGTCTCCCTTTTCATTTCTGATTTTATTAATTTTGACACACTCTCTGTGTCCTCTGGTTAGTCTGGCTAAGGGTTTATCTATCTTGTTGATTTTCTCAAAGAACCAGGTTTCGGTTCGGTTGATTCTTTGTATAGTCCTTTTTGTTTCTACTTGGTTGATTTCAGCTCTGAGTTTGATTCTTTCCTGCCTTCTACTACTCCTGCGTGTGTGTGTGCTTCTTTTTGTTCTAGAGCTTTTAGGTGTGCTGTCAAGCTGCTGATATATGCTCTCTCCTGTTTCTTTCTGCAGGCACAGTTGTGTTTCCTGTAGGCAGCAAAATGTTGGGTCCTCATTGCATATCCAGTTTGTTAATGTGTCTTTTTTTGTGGGGGAATTGAGTCCATTGATGTTGAGAGATATTAAGGAATAGTGATTGTTGCTTCCTGTTATATTCGTGTTTGGATGTGAGATTATGTTTGTGTGCTTGTCTTCTCTTTGTTTTGTTGCAAAACGATTAGTTTCTTGCTTTTTCTCAGGTGTAACTTGCCTCCATGTGTTGGGCTTTACCATTATTGTCCTTTGTAGGACTGGATTTGCAGAAAGATATTGTGTAAATTTGGTTTTGTCATGGAATGTCTTGGTTTCTCCATCTATGTTAATTGAGAGTTTTGCTGGATACAGTAACCTGGGCTGGCATTTATGTTCTCTTAGGGTCTGTATGACATCTATCCAGGATCTTCTGGCTTTCATAGTCTCCGGTTAGAAGTCTGGTGTAATTCTGATAGGTCTGCCTTAATATGTTACTTGACCTTTTTCCCTTACTGCTTTTAATATTCTTTCTTTGTTTTGTGCATTTGGTGTTTTGACTATTATGTGACGGAAGGAGTTTCTTTTCTGGTCCAATCTATTTGGAATTCTGTAGGCTTCTTGAATGTTTATGGGCATCTCTTTCTTTAGGTTAGGGAAATTTTTTTTCTATGATTTTGTTGAAGATATTTACTGGTCCTTTGAGTTGGGAGTCTTCACTCTCTTCTATACCTATTGTCCTGAGGTTTGATCTTCTCATTGTGTCCTGGATTTCCTGCATGTTTTGGGCCAGTAGCTTTTTCTGTTTTACATTATCTTTGACAGTTAGGAGCAGAAGATTCCATAGAAATCATCGACACAAGAGATCCTCTCTTCTATCTCTTGCATTCTGTTGGTGATGATTGTATCTATGGCTCCTTGTCTCTTCCTTTGGTTTTCTATATCCAGGGTTGTCTCCCTTTGTGCTTTCTTTATTGCTTCTATTTCCATTTTTAATTCCTTCAGCTGTTTGATTGTGTTTTCCTGTAATTCTTTCAGGGATTTTTATGTTTCCTCTCTATAGGCTTCTGCTTGTTTATGTTTTCCTGCATTTCTCTAAGGGAGTTCTTTATGTCTTTCTTGAAGTCCTCCAGCATCATGATCAAATGTGATTTTAAATCTAGATCTTGCTTTTCTGGTGTGTTTGGATATTCAGTGTTTGCTTTGGTGGTAGAATTGGGCTCTGATGATGCCATGTAGTCTTGGTTTCTGTTGCATGGGTTCCTGAGCTTGCCTCTCACCATCACATTGTCTCTGTTGTTACCTTGTTCTGCTATTTCTGACAGTGGTTAGACTGTCCTATATACCTGTGTGTCCAGAGTGCTATTGACCTGTTTTCCTGTTCTCTTTCAGCCAGGTATGGGAACAAAGTGTTCTGCTTTCAGGTGTGTAGTCTTTCCTTTCTACTAGTCTTCAGGTGTTCCTGTGGGTGTGTGTCCTGAGTCCACCAGGCAGGTCACTTGGAGCAGAAAAGTTGTTCTTACCTCTGGTCTCAAGCCTGTAGTCGCTTCTCAGAGCTGCGTTTCAGGTCTCCATGAGGGCAGCAAGCAGAAGGGCCTGCCCCATCTTCTCTCCGGACCCTGTGCACAGGGGCCCAGATGGCACTAGGCATTTTCCTCTAGAGTCAGAAATGTGGGCAGAAAGTAGTCTCCTCTGGCTTTCCAGGCGTGTCTGCTCCTCTGAAGGTCTAGCTCTCCCTCCCATAGGATTTGGGTGCAGGGAGCTGTTTGACCAGGTCCCTTCAGATCCAGGCGGAGTCTGGGCCGCAGAGTTGAGTGCCCCTTTCTTCCTGTTCCCAGAGGCCCTATACTGTTTCCTCTTGGGCCAGGGATGTGGGCAAGTGTAGGCATTACTGGCAGTTTCTCCTGCCCTGCAGTCTCAGGAGTGCCCACCTGTCTGGGTGATGAGCTCTCTCTCCCATGGTGTTTGAGATCAGGGAGCTGTGGGTTGGGATCAGCGAGATTCGGGCCCCAGCTAGAAAATGTCTTTGCTCCTTTTAGAAGTACCATGTTTAAAGCCAGACCCTCACCCATTAGAGAAGTGTTTAGTAATGTGTTAATATCCAAGTTCTTTTATTTACATGATGAGCTAAGCTCCTGCTAAGATAGCAAGGCTGGCCTTGAACTTGTGATTCTCCTGCTTTATATTCCCTAGTAGGTAGAATCCTAGGAAAGGACCCCCACTCTCCATACAACATGTGTGTATTTGTTTATATCTGATGAGACTTGTCTGTGTTGTACACATCACACTCAAACTGGGCAGGGGAGATGTGTCTGCTTCTACCTCCTAATTGTATGAGTCAACACTCAGCTCGCTAATAAAATTAATTTCAATGGACTTTTAGAACTGAGGATTTATACAACCTAAATGCATAAACTGCTTGAGTTGTGTTTTATGGAGGAAGTACTAAAAAAACAGACAACAGGTCAGTAGTGGCTCAGGCCTTTAATCCCAGCACTCGGGAGGTAAAGACAGGTCGATCTCTGTGAGTTGGAGGCCAACCTGGTCTACAGAATGGTCTCCAGGACAACCAGGAACCAGGGCACACAGAATCCCTGTCTCAAAAAAAAAAAAAAAAAAAAAAAAAAAGACAGCCAAAGAGGTGAGTGTGACTGAGTGACTGATGACTCAGAAGTTAAGAATGTTTTTCTGATCTTGCTCTCG